>NW_027115723.1:1080988-1107893 GCF_000696795.3 Halyomorpha halys | reverse complement strand
AAAATAAAAAAAAAACTCTTAAAATATATACAAACAAAAGAATAGACAAGATGAACATAATCAGACTATCTGTAAAAATAAAATAGCCATTAAATTATAATGATTCGTCATTTCTCTTCTTTCTTTTCTATATTCTAAATAAAATTAATCCCATGATGAATCGAGAGGCTGTGAACTCATTGTAACTTCATATACATCTAGGGATTAGGTCCCAGGGGTTTTTAAAATTTTAAGTCGAAAAATAAACGATAATTATGACTGTCCAGATCTGTTGATATGTATTCCTCTTCCATGGGTTTTCTTGAATTTTGAAGGACACTACTATATTTCCGCCCTTGGTTTACTTCAAATCTCAACTACCGAAAAATCGTTTTGTTAGCTTACAGGATATCAATAAAAAATCAAGTCCCTTCGATCGTGATTGTCGAATCATACCTTGTCATTCCATAGTCGTATCGTGGTAAGTCCTGGACAACAATTTTTATCATGTTGGAGCTTCAATCTCAATATCTGTACAATCTTTTGAGTATCAGAGTAATCAGTATCAGAAAAACCGGGGGAATCCTAATTTTCCTATCCTTCATTGTCCGCCCATTATTCCCCGTCCATTCTTGCTCCATTGATGGACGGGGATAGTAAGAAGTACGAGTGGATGACGGTGAATATATTCTGTAATATCTTCTTTTGCTATATATTGACGTTGTTGGGTTGTTGCCCCCATCTTGTGATGCAAAATTATTATTCAGTCATATTATTGCAAACTTGGACTGGCACTTGGCATTGACTTAACTTGTCAGTTCTGAGAATTACTGTTAGTTTTCATTATATGACCAATGACCTGGGTATTTTCACCCAAAATCATGAAGGTAGGAAGGTTCTACCCCAAAATTATAAAAAAAAAAAAAAAAATTATTAAATAATTTTTTTTTCAACAAATAATTGTAATAACTTATAAAACATTGCTATAATAACATATAATTTTCTCAAAATTTTGGTAACATTTACCTTTCAATAATTAACCTGAACGACCATGGCTTACCATTCCTAGTTTTGATCGTGAGTACGCCTTTACCCAAAAAAAAAACAACAAAAACAAGTAATATGACTAATCGAGGAGTAAAAATCCATAACCAGATATTACCATTTTTATTACTTTTTTTAAATAATCAATATTAGCACTAGATAATTACGGGAAAAGAGAATTCCTTCTAAAATCAGATTTCATTTAACTGTTTTTAGAAGTTATTTTACCTTGTTCTAATAAATTAACAAACCTATAGGTTAGGAAAAAGAATGGAAAAAAAACAACCCACGAAGTGTCAGAGATTCAATATTTTGTAAGGAAGCACAGTTTCTGGAGCAACGGTCGTGCATGTAGGTGATTTTTTTATGATCTCTCTCAACCACAAAGTTTTCCCTCAATTATGGGTACCCACATTATACAGGCTGGGTATGCCCCAAGCTCCCAGAACCCACAATATTGAATCACGGCTACAGTAACCGAATAAACAATGATATGCCACAGATGTTTTCAAACCCGTATCCTCGAGTTAGAAATACAGCGCCTTACTTAATTAGGTAACTCAATATCTTAATTGATTTATAATACTTATAAAAATAAGTGAAGAACCTTTAAAAAAATATTAAAATTTTATTTTTCTTATGTATAATTTGTCTCATAATGAGATATAGAGTATATTATAACTATTTCATAAAAAAAATGTCTTGAAAGTCATTTAGATTCTTCAAAAATCAGTGTTCAGCTCAGTATAGATTTTCTCCGTTACCTTATCATAACATAATATCAAAGAAAAATTTGAAACAGGGCACGTCAAGTAATATCTTATTTAAAAATCCAACAACATTAATTAGCAATTATTTGGCTGATGAAAGATCAATTTTAGTTCAATAATGAAAGGAATCGCCCAGCTATCAAGTAATAATTAATTATGACATGATTGATATTCAATCGTTATCATCCTTTGGCACGCGAGTTTTCGTTTTGTTGATATATAAACACTATGGAACCGGGATAGTAGCGTGACCTGTGCCATATTCACGATTTCTGAAACCTTTGTAAGCATGTAGTTTACTTTTTGAAAATTTTGTGAATTTAAGCATTCAAAAGCAAAGAAATGTACAAGATGGCATAATGTATGATGAATTCCTTTTAAAGAAGAAAACATTAAAGATAACTATCTCCACGTTATTCTAACAGGAATTAGGTTATTCTTCCATTAGGGAATTCCTGAGAATTTGTACGAACAACTTCAACATTACCTAGGTTTCTTTTCAAAACAGTGAGTTCTGTTCAGCAACTAACTAAGTTTAAAGAGAAATATGAAGATATTATAAACTTTAATTGGACTGCTAATTTCTTAAGTAGCTACACTTCCTTTACTAAGTAACTATACATACTAATGAAATCAGCTTTCCTAGAAATTCATTCAAAAGCTGGAACTTAGCACTAAATGTCTAGAAGTTCAAAAAGAATCATTTATGTTAACTATTGTTTCATATTAAGTTGGCATTACTATGTATTTACCTTACTTTTGCCATGTAATTGCAAAAACTGCTTATTGTATGCGATAACAGAATTTTTTTTCTAATGATGTATAACGTTTTAATGTAAAAGTTGCTTAAGGATCAGTATTAGCACGAGTAGGCATCTTATACCTTCCAGAAGTTATAAATAGTTCACACCTCTGCAAATATTCGGCATATAAGAGTATGAGGAGCTGTATTTCTTGATCCAAGATATTAAATTGTAATATTGCTTAAAAGCTATCAACTTGAACAGCCCAGATGAAACTCTACAAAGTGGGCCGAAACGTCGGAAAATAAATAATTGTTAACTATTTTTGTTTCTCTTTTTACCGCAACTCTGACCATCTTCTTCATTACTTGAAATTATACTGTCAATTATTTATGTATTTAAAAAAACTTTTATTAAGTAGATGGTTTATATTGATAAATAATTATTACTAGGAGGGTAACCCCTATCCGCCTAGCGGCAGACCAACTCCCTTTTTACAAATCATACAACTATTCATTTAATTGCACTACTCGTTCTCAAATTGAATATGTAAATTGAATAGCACAACCATTACTCTATATTTCTCACTACCTCTTTGGACCTTATCTCATGTCCAGTGTGCTGTTTAGTTACCTCCATGTTTTTTTTTAAAGTCCTGCTTTGTATTTTACATTAAACTTAGTGATTTTTTTTTAAACCCGTTTATTTCTTCTGATTTTTATGTATATAGTTTGAGTCTATTTATAATGTCGGCGTAATGTGTATTTAAATGTTTAGTGTCAGTTTTGTAGTTTACTGTGTTTTGTATGTTTTTTTTTGTTATATGTATGGCTTCCAGAACTCTTCTGCTTTTTATATTTTGTGCTGTATCCATTATTTTTGGGTTTTTAAACTTGAATTCATGGTTCAATTTTATGCTGTGGTAGGCCAGAGCTGTGCAATTTATATTTTTAACGTTTCTACAATTGGTTACATGTTGCTTGATTCTAGTTTCCAGTTTTTTAGATGTTTCACCAATGTATACTTTTTCACAATTTACCTGTATTCTGTAATTCAGATTGTATTTTTACTTTTTTTTTTCTCGAAATGTGTTCTTGATCAGTGAAAATTCAATTTTTTACGATTCATTTTTATTATTCCATCTTATATGTGAATTAAAATTTTACACGGTGATAAATAAAAAACCTTTTTATTTAATAGAGTTTTATTACATATCACAATTAAGAACAATAATTGATAGTTCATAACATTCACAAAAATTTAAATAATGGATAAATGAGTGAATAAATGGAAAAGAAAAATATAATTACAGTTAAATAAAGTATAACCATCTTAAACACGGACTAACTTATAAATTATTGAGGAAATATTGTATTATAAGTTATAATACAATACTTACTCTTAGCCTGCGGAATCCCGAATGAGGTTTTCCATTTTTTCTAGTCTCTATCAACCCCGTTGTAGGTATTAAAAGGAAGTTGAAGCTGATCGCGTGTGAGATAGTAATTCAACAAGAAATAGTTACTCTGATACCCTCTAAAACATATCTCGTTTTTTAAAAATATATTTTAATCAATTATTTGTCCTTTCTGAATTGCATAGCCTTCGTATAGTAAATCAGTTCATCGTTGAAAATATTTTTTGTTTTTTTATCTTACGTTTAGTAAAAAAAAAAAATTCAAATATTACAGTGCCGGATCAACTTATTTGTCTCAGAGACGTTTCATACATACATACATTTAAAAAAAAATGTATAGTGGCTGATCCTATGGTGAACAAAATTAGTTTAAAACATTGATTCAATCCCTTTTCGTAACACCGCTAGTTCGATATCGGACTGTTGAGTATTATTTTGTCGTGGGACCACCACAATTGAACAATCGACCTAGCGATAGAATCAGTTGGTAATCAATAGTATAACCCTCCTCTCCCTGATTTCAGAAATGGCCAAGAAGATGAAAAACAAATGTATGTATTGTACAATCAGTATAAGCACGACAAAACTGTTGATATGAAGCAAAATTCAAAATGACAGGAAAAGAAACTGATTCCAAAAAAAAGGAAGAACTCATTCTGAATATGAAATTAGCTTGTCTTAATTATTTTTATTGTCGGAAATGATCCACCTTATACAGATATCTACATACAAACTATTAGCTGATATGGTCTCTTTCAGCTGATATAGAACTTTATAAGCTGACATGGCTCTCCGTCAGCTGCTATCGCATTTTATCAAACTGGTTAAATCAGGTGAAGGAACATTATAAGTTGTTCCAATGATTCATCATAAAAGTCCTTTCAGAAGTTCCAGAATAGCCTCCGAGTCTCTGTAAAGATTAAATGGGCCCAATACTTTCCAATCTTGTTAATTTTCTTTGAGGAAAACAGAATGAAGAAAATTAGCTGTGTAGGCTTAATCTGCACACGCCTTTACCTCTTTCCTCATAATTCTTTTCTGAGAATTTCCTTCGTCCTCTTACAATTTATTCCTGTTGAGCTTTATTTTGATATGATTACCTGACGTAAAGGCATTTTTATTTTAATACATTGTACATAATTAGATTCATATATATAAATTTATGTCTAATAAATTTGAAATTAAAAACAAACAAGTAAAAGTAATCTGGTTTCCGTATCTCATGACATTTTTAATTGTACGCTTTTTTATCTAATTTCTTCATGGTTTTTTTTTAAGATTACAATCGTGTTTAGTATTTTCAATATTAGATATGTTTTGTTCTAAATTATTTTTTCATCAATTGTCATTAATTTAAGTAGTTGAGCATAACAATAAAATTATTAAAAATTAAGATAGATCTTAGAACTGAATATTTATAAAAAAAAGAAAGAAAAGTTTCCATTGATTTGTGTTATGTCTTTACGAATGAGAAAGAGAGAAATACTTTATTCATCCATGCTGCCCAAATACATCGTGTTGCTACATTACACAGCATACTAATCAATCCGTGATCGGACATATATAAATTACATATAGTTATTACATGATAAAATAAAATAGAAAAACAAGAGTTTTTTCCCCACAGTTTCCTTTTACAATTAATTCCAGTCTACACACTAAATACAAATATTTTAATTCATTTCTTTTTTCTTTCTCTTTCTTGTTCCTTCCATTTCGCCATTTCACAATTTTTGTTTCATTTGATTGACAAATTCACCCTCCCGAATTCACCCTAACGGCAATGTGAGATAAAAATAAAAATGTTTTATTTGTGTCTAATTATAAAATTTACACATTAAAATTATTCTTAGATATATATGGCTCCATAGCCAATTACTAAAGCTAATCTTTCAACCAGCAGTTGATTCAAAAAATGCCTCACTGATTGTAAAAAAATGTAATAAAATAAATGTTGATTTTTTTGGTTGTTTGGACTGTTTAATAAGTTTTCTGTTCTTTTGATAGTTCATCACTATTTCATTATTGTGATGAATTGATTCATCACTAAAAAAAAAAAATTTCTTCTTTTCTAATCTTATTTAGGAATGAACAGCGAAATATATTTCAGTGGTTTCTCAATCCGTTCACTGTGTAGATGTATACATACATCCGTTATACGTGAGGACAATATACTGTAATCATTTCCCTATTGAAGTAGTAACAATTCATTGAACTCCAGGTTACGTCATGTTTTTATTCAAATCAGGCTTATTCGACAGTCTTATTCATAACAGTGGCAGGTTGTACTGTCATCTGTATAGGTTTCAATTTGAGATCAAATATAATCATAAGAAGATTCATAACCTGATTTGAGACCTGTGTGATGTATGAGAAATGTATGTTCCGGAAATACATTAAAACGTATGCAGGTTACAGTTATGTTTCAACAGGTATACTACATGTTCATTATTAACCGCCTATCACCGTAAATTACTATTAAAGAAGAGCAGAAATGTTTGTACTAGTGAATTTCATAAAAAATCTTTCCCTTAGGGCAAGCTGACAATCTAAATGCAAATTGTGCCATGAATGTGCCATGTGTCTAGTCCTTACAGCCTACTTCAACTACATTTTAACGTTATACGTCTCATAACCTCCAATCGTGTCATATCTCGAAATTAGTGTTAATCTATCAAATTCAGTCCCATTTTCAATTATTACAACAATATAATAATTTAAAAAAATTGAATTCTAATGTAATTATAAGAAAGTTTTATGGATCTTTTTTTTTATTAATATACTATAAAATTAGAGTTACTCGTGTAATTCATCAACGAACTATTGTAGTAGGTAGAATTTTTAAGTGAGTCGAGCAATAATAAGGAACGAAAATCATTTGTCACTAGATGTTTTCACATAAACATTTTTTTATGATCATATTTCAACTCCAAACAACGTAACATGGCTTAATAATGGATGAATGGGATCAGAGCTATAGTAATTTTGTATATAATATATTAACTATAATAATATAGTCATATAATATTATATAACTACCAATATTTGGACTTATTTTCCTTTGTATTTTAACTTTTTTTCTTCATAAAACAAGGCTCTGGGTCATACATATTTCAGATAAAGGATGGTCATGATATTTATATTCATAAAATTGAATTGGCAAATTCAATTCCCTAATTCCACCACTGGGTAGTTCCTTCTCAAGATTTTTATTTTTTTTTTTGTACAGTTGTAAATTACAATAAATAAAAAAAAAATTCCCCAGAATACATTATGCTTGAAGTAAGCTTTATACTCCATATAGTTGGGAGGTTCCATCAATATTTTGAAGTTGAAATTACTTCTAAGTTTTGTAGTGTATCACAAACATAAAAGTAATTTCGAGTCAACAATTAGAAAGTACTCACTTGTAATCATTTACAGGCATAGGAACAATTTAAATAAACCTTGTTCTCGCCGATTTCAGTTCTAGCCACTTTTTCATGTTGTTTGATTAAATTTTTTTTTTGTTTTTTTCTAAGATTCCTCCACTCATTAATATTAAATGTTTCACAGGTAAAGTAAAAGAGAGACTATTCTGGGATTTCGAAGGCTGGGAGTTGAGTATTGATATTATTAGTAATATCACTTCAAATGTTTGTTGTTCAAAATAAAAATAATTAAATATTAAAATTTATGTTCTTGTCTTCTGTTGGTTGTTAAAATTATCCAATCATGGGGCTTGTATAGATTGGTGCGAACAAACAACAAGTTTTATTAATATAAATAAAAAGTATTAAATAGATTTACAGATTGTTTTATTATTTTTAATGTTCTTTGCCTTTCTGGGAAGGTTTCTACTAATTGAAATCCTGGATTTATCTTGATTTTGTTATAACATTTGTAAATAAAGCATACAAATTATATGTGCTTAAATGTTTTATTTTAACTAAATTGATTTTGAACTTTCAATTTTGTTCACTCAATCTACACAGTATGTACTCAAATCTAGTAATAGCAAACCATTGCTGGTTCAGCTAGTAGTTATTTTCGACATAACTTCAACCGTATAATTAAACATCTTACTAATGAATAAATTAGTAAATAGGTGGAGAAGATGATCGGGGGGGGGGGGCAATCAGCAAAAAAAATAGTTTAGCCAGAATCTCTGCCAAAAGCTCCCAGATGAAGACCTGAAACTCAGCTCAAAACGTCGGCACGAATAAATTATTTTTTGTTTATTTGTGTTTTTTTTTCTGTCCGCACTCCCCGACCATCCTCTGAACTTATTAATATACGGTGAACTATCTACACCTCATTAGTAAATAAGAATGGGAAGTAGAGACTTGTTAGTCAGTAATTAATTTTTGTTTTAGTTATAATAAAATGCAAGTAAACAAACTTTTATTTTCAAGTAATAATATAATTTTTAGATTAAATATTTGCAAAGGTTCCGGAATGAGTTGCCAATTAAGCTGCTTACAGCCAGCGGTCGGTAATATTGAGGCCCTACGAAGCAGTGCCACCCCACCACCTCCCTACACTCGACAGGAGGGCCCTCCCATTAGTAAGGAGGGAATTGCAGCAACTTATAATGAGAGGTCTGCCCTGGGTTTATTCCATCAGTGTCCCAAATCTATGGCCACAGGGAGACCGCAATTCAAATTCCTGGAGAGAAAAAAACTTATCAGATTAATAAGTCTTTATTTACCCAAAATTAATCATAAATATATTCATATTTCTATTCTAGATTTTTCCAAAGCGTTTGACACTGCTGACTAAAACTTCCTGTTTAGTAAATTGCGTAATCTTTCACTATCCACTGCCCTGTGTTGGTTCAACTCCTTTCTCTCAAATCGGTCCCAGTATGTAGTCGTCCCAGGTTAACCTCCATCTAAGACCCTAACCCTCTCCTGTGGTGTTCCTCAAGTTCCCTCTCTATCACCAACTCTTTTTGCTATTTACATTTCCTTTATCATGTCGACAAGCTATCTCATATAGGTTACCGGCATCTGCCTCATTTGAGGCCTGTACTGACGGCAGTGATACGAAACACCATGTTAGTAATAGGCTGGTGAATCCAGAATTGAATTTTCTGAAACAGTAGTACCATCTATACCATCCAGAAGAATCATGCTCAACGTATTTTTAACTCTTAAAAATGACATTTTTTTACATTAAAGAAAACTTAATTTGAAACTATATTAATTCTATCGAATAAAAACGCATGCCGGCCTGTTTTCCGGCTAATATTCAAAATATGTGTATTTTCCTGTCAAATAATACTTATTTTAGACAAAATACATTACAATATAGAAATGACTAATTTTATGACGCCTTTAAGGATGAAGAAATATCCTTAATAATTAACAACAAAGAAACAAATAAAACTTTAAACAAGGAAATTTGACCTAGAATAAAAAACAATAGTATTCATAGGCCACTATAAGGTTTCAGATCCCATATCAACTTTTCGATCCCATACCTAAATGAAACCCATTTCTTTCTAGTCTTATGTTAAAAAGGTATGGATTTATTTTTTTTTTTACCAAACCCTGCCCTGGAACCACGATACAGCACACATCTCCGGATGGCATATTTCTACCCTAAAACTATTTTTCACTCTCAAATTATTCTGTCATCTTCTATCCAATTTCACACGCTGACCTCAAGCGTCCTTTCTCATCTTCCACCTCTTTGACTATGGTTCCATGGTGTACAATAGTTGATGAGGGTTGAGAGAACCGACTCAAGGAATTATGAATAGGTTCATATGATATCATTAATGGTGCTGTCTTATATCGCTTTTGAAATATTAGCTTAAAACGGAAAAAGGAAACTTTAAGATAGTTAAATCGAGCAATATTTAAAAAGCGGCTGAAATTGAAAAATGGCATTGAGAGACCGGCGGCGAAAAGTAGGACTGATTTATTATTATTTTTGAATCATATATATTATAACCTGACAATGCGAAAATAGGTTATTATTTCTCAATACATTTTCTTCATTAAATTAATTAAAACTAAAATCATATTTACATTTCTATTCATATACAGTACCAGGTAAACAAATAACTTCCTTCTATAAGTATGTATTCAATAACCTATTTCGTCAGGATGATACGAAGACATCTCTATTTATATCAAATGATATTTAAAAATAGCTGTAATATATAAATCCTTTTGTACGGTAGTCCCAAATTCATTATTTTTTATAATTATACATTGGTTCTTAGCTACTCAAGGTCAACATTTTTATACATAGTATTCAATGGAATTCCTCTATTAAAATGAAACATGAATATTAGAGAGAAATGCTTTATTCAGCCATGCTGCACAATTACATTAGATTGCTACATCACACAGCATATCAGTCAATACATGATCGGACATATACAAAATACATACATTCACGTGTTATAACAATAACTTTTTTTTTCTTTTTCCTTTTTCTTCTTTTTTTTCTCTTTTTTCTAATCTTTCCCTTATTCCTTCGCCAGTCAATACCATTCTACAAATCTAAACACTACAAAAATTCAATACAATACAAACTATAAATATTTTGTTTTATTTTATTTTATTAATTTTACTTCTCTTTTCTTTCTTTAGCAATTTACCAATTTCGTTACATTTAACAATTTATTTCATTAACTTGACAATTCTATTCTCCTTATCTCACTCTCTCAGATCTCCCATTTCCAGTGATCCGCTATCCACGTTCGATCCGTGATAAATGAACAAATTTATCATCCGAGATCAATGTGGAGTCAAACCAAGGACATATAATAGTAATTGCAGTAGATCAGTTTATACAAAGAAACAAAAAATATAAATATACATACTTAAGAAAAACAAAACAGAAAGTCAATTAAAAGTAAGAAATACTTTGATGGATAGATAAGCTTAAGGAAACAATTTAATGGATAAATAAGTTAAGGGAATACATAAATTAAAACACAATGGATAATCTCGGGGCTACTTCTCATGTAGGAGATGATTTATGTGATAACTTTTTTTTTTTTTAACTTATTTTAGGGTAAGGGGCCAATGAATGAATGACAGCTCATTAACCTTAAGCTATTAACTACTGCTGATATTGACTCAGTGTACAGCTTGGGCGACATACACTATATACTCTACACCTCGCTATCAATCACCCACGCCTGCCCCTCATTTAATTAGCTATCATGAGCTGGGTTATTAATCAAAACGTTGTTGTTTATAAATCATAAATGATATTATATGTCATGCATCCAGTTAAGGAATATATACAACAACCGTTTGGCTCTTCTGTTTATTTTAAGCCATATTTTTCTCAATACGTTTCTTAGTCATTTTATGTGACCTTTATAATACTTTGAAAATTATACTTCAATATTCATTGATGATAATGTTATTTTTGTTAACTTAGGTTAATTAACTTGTGTCCGGCTAATGTTTAATAAGTAAACTGTATGTTCCTTTATTTTCTAGATAAATAAATATTTGTCTTTATCAAGAAAGTATTCAAAATACCAATTCCAACTAGATATATTAACACATATTTACAAGGCAAAAGATACAACAGTTTCAACAGAGCGTTCATGTGGAAAGTCTCAGGAGATCTGTTTATCGATCATTGTACAATAGACAGGCCACAACATTAAATTTTCCTTATAGTTTCTGGATAATGTTCAAGATAAGTCAAGGCTTCAGTAAAAAAAAGACAACAGCTTTAATTAAATTTGGCTAATAATGAAAACAAAATTCCTAAAGCCAATTATTAACGATTATGATTCACAAATTATTTGTTAGTTGAGGTTTTTTAAAATTTTTTTAAATTTTAAAATTTTTAACAAACGCCTACTTATGGCCCATAGAGAAATTGATACTGCTTTCAATTGCTGAAATCAGTGTCGAACGAGAAGGCTGAGTGAAAAGGAGAACGTTTTGAACTCCGTAGGATGCATCGCCCGAAAGGCAGACTGATTGTGAGCTCTGTTCCAAGGGAAGCCAGTAATTGTCTGGAGTGAAGCAATTATCTTGTGGAAGGATATTTCTTCCTTGTCCGCGATGGATGTGACAGGCTGGAGCATCTGGAGGAAGATTGGACCTTTTGTCATGAGGAAAAGGTGGCAGTGCTAATGTTAGCCGCTGTTTAACTGGGTTGATCTGAAGAAGGACCACGCGAAAAAAAATGAGTTAGGAGCCAAAAAAAAAGGATGCTGACTTCATTTTTCAAAAATAATTTCTGCTAAAGATTGGACTTTTAGGTAAAGTAGCTTATTGCAAGTTTTTGGTCCAAAGAGGATTTTATCCAAGATTACAAAACATACCATTTTAATTATTTTAAAATAAAATCATGTATATTATGATGACAACCATGTTGAGTAGGCAAGATCAAAAGTGAAAAGTTGTACAAAACTGATATTATATATCTAGATCATGCATATGTCTGGAATATTTTTTTCGTTAAAATCGACCAATCGGATGTGCCTCATTAATAATAATCGAATTTACATTTTTCTTTTTTTTTGGATTTTCTTAAAATGGCTCAAACTATTTTAATTAAGCCTAATGAATCAATATACAATTAAATGGTTTTTAATATCAAAAGACTCCTCATTGAAAAAGGGTAACAGGACGTAAACGGCATATTGTTAAAAAATCTTCTTAATATAAGTAATAAAGTTGATATTCCTTATCTCCACGTCAAGGATTCTTGAAGTACCAATTTTCATAGCAACAGGAAAAAAGAATTTTTTTTTCAAAATTTTTGCCTTCCCTGTTCACAAGATTTTTTTTTTCGAAAATAGCGATAAATTGTATACGTAAGTGTATCAATCTATTCATAACTTGGGGATGTAAGTGGAGTTGTAGGTGAATTATATTTTTTCTTTCCTGAAATGTTAGTGGAAAATAAATCTGCCCTTCTTTAGATTCTCATTTTACGATATCACATTATTTCCAATCCTACCACGTTTTGCAACTATAAACAGGGAATATGATAAACGTCTTTTGTAAATGTTGAATACGCGTGGCATCTGATATTTAATGTTTTCAGTGATATAAATCCCTTGATTATGGCTTTGGGACTAAAACGCTGGAGTGATAGAGAGAGAGAGAAAAGGATAAAAAAAACAATTGTAATTTAACATAAATTACTTTTATAATGAATTTATACTTTTTCACGTCGAACTAAGAATAGTATGCATTTGCATTTACGAGGGATTTTGGATTGTAAGTATTGGATACGAGAGGAATTCGAAGGTTTAGTATAGCTCCAAAACTCAACTCCTTATGTCCAGATTGGCCTTATTCTGCATGGACTGTCATGTAGATCAGTCTATTATAATGAGTTAGGGGCCTAAAGTACTGGTTTTATATACTTAAAATAATAATTAAGACTTTAAGATGAATGTGCTAACTTTTTTAAAATATCAAGATATCCAGATTGAGTATGGATATCACTATACAAGACGGTTATTTTTTTATTTTTCACTGTATATATTAAGAGCATAGATATACAGTAAATCGAATCACTTGTAATGATAAACAATCAAATAATGATAACTATTGGTTTTTTTTTATAGTTACTAAAATATTTATGTAATTTATATGCTACTAATAATAATTGTAACATAATATTAAGTTCTTCTTATATTATAAGTTACTCTTGTATTTTTCTGTTCTGTAGATGCCTCATTGTCGCAACGTGGACTGGTTTGTTATTTACCTATTTGATAATTTGATAATAAGGTTTTATTCTGGAATCTTGTATATCTAATGCAAGATTTATAATACATATTATATAATATATGTATAAAGTAATAATTTGATCTGTGACATCTTTATTTTTTTAGAAGTATAATTTTGAAGTGTAGTTTTTTTTTGTTTTTTTTTAATTTTTTTACTTATCATTATTACATTTAAGATTTATTCAAAACTTTAATTCTAAAAAAATGAGGTAAGGAAGTTTTAAAATTAAGGTTGCAACATATTATTTAAATTGCTAAAATTTTCTTCGATTGGAGAATATTTCACTTGAATTTCGATTAAAAATATATAATAGACCAAGTCTGTATTGATGTAATATCATACATACCATATAAAATAATATATTAATATAATATAATATATAAAAGTAAATAAATTAATATGCATACAAGTTTGTAACTGAACTATGTTCTGGAGCAACCTTATTATTTACACATATGCCACCTTTTGCTATCTATACTTCATCATATAATTAAAATTAGAAAGAAAAATCTTATCCGGAAATATTATCTTTTGTTAATATATCTTCAACGGGACATTATGGAATATATTTTTACAACAAATAATAGACAACCTAGTAGGTCCTAGATTCGAAAGAGGTCGACAACAGCTATTGTTTCCTTTATAGACTATGATTGGGGAGGAACGGAGGTAGGAAGGAAAGTTTATTTTGCCGAAGATGGCAAACAGTATCCTTCAGGCATTGATAAATCGTGTGGCGCCTGCCGTCGGGAAGTTATTAGCAAGAGTAACGGCGCCTTCGAATAATGCTAAGTGCTAAGATAGAGTGGTCGATGCTTAAGCGGCTCTAGTATTACCTCTATAAACATTCAACCTGGATTCGTGGAAAAGGACAAATTTAAGGAGGGCCTATTCTGTTACAGGCAAACAATTATTGTTTACTTTCCCCTTAATCGGCAACACAATATCTCAATTTTGTTAGGATATTATGTTGCCTACGTTACTCCAGTCGAGACTATATTAGGTAGCATATGCCAACTTGAGACGCACATATACCAAGATACCCAGAAACATATTTTTCTTAAAAGAGATTTCTGCTATTCTTGCAGCAACCTTCCGACTATTTAATTATGTTTTAATATGTCTTGAAGTAGCATGTTGTCCCTTCTAGTTGATGGCAATTTTTGGACTGTTGATGTAAGATTTTATCTTTTACTTTCCTGATTCTTTGCGAAACATTAACTGATTATTTACATTATCTGTTATTTACTAGTGTGGCTATTGTAGCCAAGTGAGACTTCATCTCTGTGATCCGTAGTCTGCAGAAGCACCGGTTCGATTCCGCTTTGGATGGGTTACTTTTATTTCGTGTTGGTCCTCCCACTTGACTCTCTCATTTTGGTTAAAAGAGACTAGTACTTGTCACCCCTACAATAATCACCCTTTCCCCTCTCTCCATATTTATGAAGGCTATATCTCCTAGTTACATTCTAATAATAATTCTCTTTATCTATAATTTTCAATTGTTAATGCCTAAAAAGTTTATTATTGGGAATAAGATATATGAAAAGGAATCATGAATCATCAAGGTCCATGACCTTACCCACTGAAATCAACAGCATTGACCGTGGTCTCGGTTACACAATTTAATCTTTACATTATATTTTTAATCTAATTAAACGAAAATATGATATAAACAATACATGACCAAAACAAAATTAGGCTATTGAGAGTTTAAGTTTCCAAAAAAATATAAAATTCAAAGTGGAGGGGGAAGGAAGACTGAATATTACAAATAAGACAAAGTCCATTCCATGATATCTAACAAGACAATAAATGAGTTGGGTTGCTACGTGTCGAAAAGACAACTCTAGCTAGTGAACTATTAACCTACTGATAATACAATTATTTATTAAAAGACAATTTAATTGTATTTTACAAATAAATTAAAAAAAAAAAAAAAAAACAAGCGTTAGTAATGAGAGAAACTTCTGTAAATCTTCTTTTCACGGAAGAAGGATGGACGATATTTTCATTATTTTTCATCTTCTCATCCTCTTTTTTTTCTTATTTTTGGCACTCATTTCTTCGTTGGTTGGTTCCTAAAGTTGGATATTCTTGATTCCGATTTCTTGCATATAAGACTTCCCAAATTGTCATCACTTTATAAAAACCCAAAAGAAATGTGGCCAATACAAATAAAAACTACTTATGAGACAACAAAAAAAATTAAGAAGAGAAGAAACAAATTCACAAAACCATGATGTCGACAGCCAACCACGTAAACATAGAAACAGCTAGAAAAGTTATAACACAGTGTTTCTCCTATCGACCGCCAACAACGCTCGTTGTCGCCCGTCATGAATATAAGTATCCTAATGACAATAATGTTGACGGCTTTGTCCAATCATGCCTATTGTGTCAAATTTTGTGGACAAAATACCCGCTACGGCCAAATGCCTGGGCCCGTTGGATGATAAATTCCATACATATGACTCTTCATTGAACGAAAAAATACAATGACAGTGAATTTTAGTTAGGAATATTTGGTTAATGTTTATTCTTAAACGTGACATTCAACTAAGTTTTTTTTTCATAACCTTACGAAGGTTTTGTCTTATCAGACACAACACAGTACTAATTAAAATCAAACTATAGACAGTTGAACACTACCTTAACCACGATCCTCAATGGAGGGCGGCATGTTATAAATTGTAGTGCAGATTGGCTAAATTAAATTCCTCATGGATTCCGGGGCTCCCACTAGTCCTGTAGTGTAATTGTGGAATAAAAGCGCATATTTGTTGTGGGATTGGCAGTTATTTATTTGTCTCGAGTTCCATTTAAATCAATATTTGAGCAACTCTAACCTACTTCTAATAATATATAAATATTGTAGCAATTCACATCTAATTATTTTTTTATATAATATTTTTATTTCATTTATATATATTTTTTTATTAGTTGAAACAAAATAATACTTTCCTGTTCATCACATATATTTAGTTCACACTTTCGTGCATTGTTCATCCAGTGAAATAATATTTTTTCTTTAGAGCTTTGATTAAAAAAATCTAATCAAGGGTGATTAACCGGCATTGGTTCATTTAACAATTAACCAAAATCAGCGTCTCTACTGCACGATCTCTAATTATATGGAACTAAGACATTAAAACTAAATAATATAAAATTATTTCCATTCTTGATACACCACATCTCAGTCTACGGAATTGAAATGGTGTAAATCGTACTGTATAATTGTTTTTTCTATGTTCCAACCTAATAACTTAGAACATTATATGATATGATGCTCAGATATTTACAGAAACAGACCCAATATACCCACACATGACCTCTTAGAAAATAAAGAAAATTTCGCTCCTTAAGCATTACTACACATGTTTGGGAATTAGTATAATAACAAAATTATGCATAATTTAACCTATTAACTGGATATGACGAAATATTTTGTCATACACGAATTACAACAAAAGCCATTGCGATATTTTTCATACTATTTTAAACACATCAGTAGTTGTTATCCAATAAATCTGTGTTTTTTAATGAAAAAAGTCTCCATTGTGAAACGAATTTAAAAAAGTTAATTGATAATTTGATAAAGTTGTATTCTGTTAGTATCATTCTAAAAATTCTCATATGTTGTACTTTTTAAAAAAAAAAAATTGGCTATATGCATTCTCTGTAATTTATTATTGAAATAATTGTTATAAATACTTCTCCTTTTGGTCAGGGGGAGAGACAAAGTCCATCATTGAAGCGAGAAGGATAGTGGTTGCTGATAGGACACTGTGAGCAATGAGATCATCGGGATCCAGGCAATCCAAGTGGGATTGGATCTAATCATTCAGGAATAGAATCCAGAATGGCGAATTCCCGGCAGTTGGTCAGTTGTTCGATATTAGGTTTTTCTCTCCTTGGGACGTGGCAATGTGAAGCAATTTCACGCTCGGCTAGGATCAAGGTGGCAGCACTCCTTGGAATCCTCTATTTCGTAATAGCATCATCTTGTTGGTCATTTCCGTTGTCTTAGTTCCATTGCAAACAAACTGATAATTCCACAACTTCTCTCGCAGAATAAACAATTAACTAAATAACACCTATGTCATATTTTCAATCTAAAAAATTATCTTTTTTTCTCTACTAGTTAACGATAAAATTCATTTATAGCTTACATTCATACATTTTTAATTACTAATAAGAATGGAAGGTTTTTAATTTTCCAAATAAACAAAATTAAATACACTTTAGAGGGATTTAATTTTAAAAAATCGGCAGTTAAGTCCTGTTGGAATATTTAAATGTCAATAAGATCTATCTGATAATAAAGACCATTTAATCGTACATAGATGTAGCCAATTTAATTAAAAATTTTAGAGCAGGTTTGGAAAAAATTGGAAAACAAATTGTAAAATTGATAATCTAAATTGGTTTCATCAATTAATTGGTTAATCGATTGGCTCCTGTAAAATGCCAGAGTTGGAGTCTGGGCGTGCCCCTGTAAGGTCACCCAACGTCCGATCTATGGTTAAACAGAATATATAACCGGATTCAAACTCGGATCCAGGAGATGACAGCTTAGTGTCTTACTCATTGAGCTATACCGAACCCTGGCATATGTATTTGCGATTAAACTATGTTTAACTTTTTTTTTTTTTTTTTTTTTTTAATAATTTATTTATTGATATTTACAACTGTATACACATATATACAACAAGTAAATTTGCTGTAGGTGACATAGTAACATGATAAAAACATGTGGAGAATCTACCCACTGATAGAACTCCAATAACATTTCTAGAGAAGAAGATCTCAAGGCCATCTTCTTTTCAGACGCCTAGGAGGACTATTAGGTAATGAGGGAGAAGCCAGGTTAGAAACAAGTGGATTTGGGTGGTTGAGAAGTTTATTATGGAAGGAACGGTATCTGGTTCTGGCCAAATCGGCAACATATGGAATATTGAGGTCCTGATGGATATGTTTAACTTTAAAATGTTTTATAATGGGTGTTTGTTTAGGTGACTAAGTTTATGAGCGATGTTTATGCAGCCGGCTACCTCCCTGTGGAATTAAGCTGAATACATGGGGCAATACACTAGGGTCAGAATGAACTTTTTCCGAGCCGCTGTCATGCATTTTATCTCCCACCATCTCTGTTTTACCTCTGGCGAGCCACAGCTAAGCTTCAGAACCTCCGGAAAACAATAGCAGAACTATATAAAATTGTATAATATATGCATAATATTAAACTGTAGGTAGCAGTCACATACCAAATTGTACGCCTTTAAATTAATTTTTCATCAACATAATAAATTAAATTAATGTTTTATTTTTTAACAAATTTTTAGTTTACAATTAACAAGAATTGCTTCATTTTTAAATAGTTTGATTTAACCATGAATTAATTTATGCCGTTATTATTTTTTAAAATAATTTCTAATTTTTTCTTGAGAAAAATAAGGAATATTTATTTCTTGCAATTAATAAATTCCTGCGCTACCTTAATTACATAGTTTCAGTACCGTAGTCACACACTCAAACGCACGCACACGCGCACATACATGTACGCACGCAATTTAACAGGCCAGTATTATTATTTATAATTTTTAACCTTAACTCAACATTTATCTTGTCAGCTGACTAACTGGCCCTCTTAGAATTTCTGTAGAAATACACTTTTTAAAAAATTATGTCTTGCTTAAATCTATTAATAGCCTAAAATTATTTGATAATCTGTTTTATAATTATTGGTTGGAGAGGATTGATTGTCCCACCATTTGTGATGTTTAATGTTACTTTCACTGCAATGAATAGCTTGTCTGAACTTTACGATGAGGAACGAAACTCAGTCACTAAGTACTTGGACCACTAATATATTAGATGCTAAACAAAATCTCTAATCCAACTCCGTAAAGGGCGAAATGAATTAAATTTATTACTATATTTAGCATTTAAGGCATTTATTCCTGGAGAATTTTCATAAAGCTGTTAAGAACCTTATTACGTCAATAGGACATAAACTAATAATGGTAAGGATTATCACTTTTAGCAGACTCCAGATAAGATATCGTCATTCTCGGAAATTGAGGCTGAAAACTCTGTTATGGACACCATTCCAGTACCATACCCAGCCATAACAAATGAGTATCGTATTTTCCTTTTAGGTGAGAGCTTTAGCTCGGGGAAATTTTCTGATATTTTTCGTAACCAATGCCTTGAGGTTATAGCATATACTATATTTACACAGTATTCTTAGATGAATGGTTCTTTTAGGATTCTTTCTAACGGATACCGGTGAGGTAGATTATTTATTTCATAGTTGTTTGAGGGATGATAATGTTTATTTACGTACAATTTTTAAACACTAAAATCTAAATACACTCAGAAAGTAGTTCTCGAAAAGCGAAAGGACTACATGAAATTTATTATGAATGTTATACTATGTTTTATGTTATCCACTTTTCATCTATTATATTAGTTCATCTAATTCATTCATCATATTAGTTTTTAAATCAATTTAAAAAAAAAAGTTTTGAGGCATTAAAAGGTAAGCAGCAAAAAATTATCGTTCTTAATCTATTATTATAATAATCTGACTTTTCGCGTTGTTTAATATGTGAGGGTATAGCCTTCTAAATATTCGGAAGGCTTTGGAAGTGCTGTTTTTTTGTGAAAAAGAATACTTTGTGTTGTGTCGTCAGCAAGAATTCCCAAGAGGACTGTCTGAACAGACTTATTTGTTTATACTCCGAAGGAGGAAAGCCTATCTTCGAAACATTGTCATGCTCATGAAAAGAAGATGAATTCTAAAAATTCAGTAGCAGAACTCTATTAAAAAATCTAATCAATCAAAAGTACATAATTTAAACAACATAGACTCAGAAAATATTATCAGTGGAACAATTTATAGACTGATAGCAGCATACGCGGACGACTCTGTTATACTTTCCAAGGATGCCAACCTCACCACAGCTTCTCATCACGTATAGACATAAGCAAACAGAGACAAAATACTGGAGACTTACGATCGAAGGACGATTGACCTAGAAATCACACGTGACAGCTTTGAAAAAAAAATTAACTGCCGACGTTTTTTCACTACCACAACTACTACTTCATAAAAATAAATGATCACTAATCAACAAACTTAAAATATACAACATGCTGCTTAGACCGATGTGGACTTCATTAATGTGTGGAGCTCCAGCAAAAAGTCCCATTCAGACCATTCAGATCTATCAATCGAAATTCCTCCGATACATCACTCACAATACCTTTTACATCACAAATCATTATGGCCCTGGACATACCATTTTGATGAACGATGTATCAAAAGAAATGGAAATTTCATGATCCTTTATTCAATTTTCGTCCTTCCATTCATGTTCCTTCAATAAATTGAGACGAATTCAAATTTTAATTTTTAAATTCTCACTAGAACTTTAATAAAAGTTATTAAAATAAAAAATAATTTAACAAAAACGAATTAGCATAATATTGCTTATGTCCGATTAATTAAAGAGAAGAAAAAATCATATCTAATGCGAGAGTTCGCTCAAGTGTAAAATAGTATTGGTAAATTGTTCTTCCTAATATAGATACCTTTTTTTATATTGCTATTTTATTATAACATTTAGATTAAAACAACCCAATTTAATCTTTAGTACATGACAGTCATACACATACTTAACAAACAATTTATATTTTTTTTTTTTAGAATGAGGATCTGTTATTAAATGAATAAGAACATAACAAAACGAGGATGAAATTCAAAGATTTTAATTTCTCCTAATTGAGACTTTATATATTTCAATTTAGAAATAACTCAACAAACAAATATTCAAAATTATGCATACTACTGTAAATTTTAATTTCGCCATAAATTACAAAATTGTTGACAGAAATTTGAATTATTTTTATCCCACTTCTTTACCTCAGAAAAATTTACTAAAAATAACTAACTTTGGTTTTTTAATAATTGCTACGATACGTTTTAATAATTAGTTTTCATGTGACATTCATAATACAATTTTTTTTATTTTAAGAAATTTCAGTTGTATTCATATAATTTGCCACAATAGCATTATAATTATACGGATTAATTGGTCACCATTCATTTAGCTAGCATTATTGGTTCGGTTCGGAAAGAGAATATTTAGTATCAGTTCGGGAATATGCTAAGGAAACCCGAATTGGATCTTTAATAATGGAGATCTGTTTACCAGTTCAAAGCTAAAGTTCGGGAGGTTGTTTCGGTAAACCCGCAACATTGAATTGTAACTAGAGGACTCGAAAATTATTTATTCATAAAAGAAAACCATATTGCTTTATAGCATTTTCTGCGTCTCTTATCAAGGAGCTACAAATGCATGAAAGGACGTATTTCTACAATATCTTAAATGTAATGACTATTTCTAGGTTTCTGTAATTAATAAAGGGTCCCATTAAAGTTTATATATACCTTGTGATTTCCATCACCAATTATGTTCATAGTTTACTCGCAAGCTCAACTTATTTATCATCTAAACGTATTGAAATAAATCGATGACGTCTTAAGTCGATTTATTTTTTGAAAAGTCAGCGGCAAATCTCTTTGGAATACTATACTGAGCGGCTCTTGAAAAATTGAATCAAATGCAAATGATTTTGATGACTTCACGAATGGACGGCGTTCATATGTCCACCCTGGAAGAGATAGCAACAATGTAAGTGGAATACACATAGGGATGAACCATCACAGATGTATAATAAAATAATGTTAAGCGCACTATGAAGTGTCCATTTGGTGCTTAATTGGTCCATGGGAGGCTTGGGACCTCTTACTAGCTGTAGACAGGCTAAAGATTGGCTACAGATTCGGATGGACACGACAATCTTGAAAATAATACCTCCTATGTTGAGGACGAACTCCTCAGTATCTTTGATGAGTATCTTGATAGAGGCTTTCCAGATCAATTGAGATCACCAATCTACGAATACTTAACATGGAGATAGGACCGATATGGCTTTACCCAGCAATAAATAAAGTCCTGGAGCAGCTTATGGTCACAATCAAACCAACGACTCACGGCAGTATGGTATTACAAAGCTAGATGGATGGCATGCACGCAGCATACAATACCTCAGGGTTGTGAAAGAGAAAGTGGAGGAATGTGTTCAATATTTTCTCCGCCTTCAACATAACTGCAGCGCCTACAATAAATTAAAAACCCATACCCTCTCGTGTATGACTCAGTGAGAGGTGAGCAACGGTGCGCCCTAGTCACTAGAACACAGAGGAAAAGCAAGTGAGAGGCTGCCTACAGGGTTCTATTCTGAGTTTGTCGTGGTAGATAAAGTTGATGTGGGAATTAGAAGAGGGAGATTTCGCGACAACATAGGAGTATAAACAACGAAGAGCAGAGCCAGGCTGGTTGTAGCTGTAGCCGATAGGTGTGTTAGGAAAATGAAACTATAAGGTGCATTATGCTAAATAGATTAGTTTTATTGATAGAAGTGGCTGCGTACACCAAGTGCACTATCCCAATGCTCTAGAATTCTCTCTGACAAAAAGTTCAGGCGAGCTACAAGAAAAAAAATAAAGACACGTAAAGCCCACTTTTATTATAGATATGAGGTGAACATGCCTATAGATAATTTGAAATACAACAGGTTTTGAAAAATACAAGAAATATCAAGGGTTCTAATAATAATCAGAATCAAGAGAATCAGGTATCCAGAATAATGGCAACAGATCGGCCCAACTGCGCGGTTATGCGGATGACCTTGACATAGTAGTGGCTTTTACTGCGCTTACCGAGTCTTTCTTGAGCCTGTAGAGAGCTGCCGCATGTGTTAATGAAAACAAAACGAAATATATGTACGCCGGAGGAGCCAGATCCCAGGAGATACAGGTTGTCGTAGGAAGCTGTATCTTTGAGAGAGTGGAGGAGTTTCCTTACCTCGGATCTCAGGTCACAGCAACAAATAATGTTTCCACTGAAATAAAGTGGAATAAATACAGCGGCTAACCGATGCTATTTCGGTCTGTTGAAACAGTTCTGGAGCAAGTTCATTAGCAGGAAACCAAGATCCATTTATATTAAACTCTGATTAGGCCTGTCCTAACAAACGCCTCCCAGACATGGAGGTCTATCCACACAGGATAGAAATAATCTGTTGGTCTTCGAAAAATCTATGGGCCGGTAAGGGATGAGGAACGCTGGAGAAGAAGAAGAAGAATTAAAGATCTCTATTAGCTGCTCCAGGATATAGATATTATGACCTTTGTTAGGCTGGGACGCCTTGGGTGGGCAGGACATGTTGCACGGATGAGTCCCACCGAAATGCCTAAAAGATACACGGAAGAAGAAATCCATTGTCTAAGAAGAGTCGGACGGCCCAAACTCCGGTGGATGGATGGCGTGTCTTAAGACGCACGAGACCTGCTTGGGGTCCGAAATTGAAAGGCAGCAGCCCAAAACCGAGCCGAATGGTGGAGGCTCATAGAGGAGGTCAGGACCCATCGCAGGGTTGTAGCGCAAACTGATAGATAATAATAAAAAAGTGTGTGTTTATGTATGAATCGTCAGTATAACATCAAATAAAAATGTCTTCAGATTTAAGGTTGCATAAATTAATATTCAAAGTATTGATAACAATTCAAAGTAAACCTGAGAAGATACAGCAGCTTTTTGACAAAACCTGAAAACTTATGCTATATACTCGTATTCTACATTTTCCAACATTCTACATTTTCTACATTCTAAATTTTAAATTTTCCCCTGAACGGCCCTGAATATTTTAAATTAGTTTAGTTTAGTTTTGAAAATATGATTAAGTTAGATATTGACTATTGAGAATTGAATTACTAAAATACGAAACCCATCGCAATTAATTGAAAATATTCAGACGAAAAAGCCAGAACGTTTTTTTTTTTTTTTCAGAATCGGGCCTAATATTAAGATTTTAGCCTGTGACTACAATATAAAGAAGAAAGTAAAGATGAGTGTTCAACGTACTTTTAAATCTATAGAAAAAATGGTTAAATTGTGCTTTAGGAATAACTATAAGATACTTTAGTATCAAATTAATTTGAAACGTGGCAGTGCAGTGATCACTATAAGAAAAGGGAAAGAAAAGAAATGACTTGTTTATTAAGGAATATATGTTAAAAATAAACTGATTTGCTCTCCTAGAAAAGGAGGTGAATTTTCACACAGAAAAAAAAATTGTTTTTTGACAATAAAGCTTTTTGTTTAGTCTCACTTATAAATAAAAATTTTGAGGAAGAAAAGGTGGCAAATGAGATTTTTGTAGAAACTCATTTCTTATTGTTTTGTTTTTTTCATCCATGTATATACATATATAGATAACAGTAAATAGGTAAACAAATAGCTAAATCCCAAGACACTCAGAAACTTCAACCCTTTTAGTGCCCGGCGAAAAAGAGACGCCTATGTGAAGATAACCGGTCAAATTTACGATTTTACTAGGATTTGGAAAAAGGTAAATAAAAACCAAATATAAAACAATATTTACATAATTCAAAAAGTAGTGTACTAATTTTTCTTTGTTCATTGAAAATTATATAAACAACAATGGCATAAATGATCATATAAAAATTGAGTTCTCTCTTACAAAACTTATTTGCTAGTACTAAAAATCATCTTTTCATCATAATTTTAAATAGTCCATTAATTACAAAGTATATAATTTGTATTTCTAAAAATAAATAATATTGCATAAAAAAATTAAGAATAACTCCTACGTACATGGTAAGAGCCGGATGTATTAATCGCTAGTATTTAGGAACGTTTTCATTTATTTTTTTACGTTGTTGTTGAAAAAGAATTTTTTAATGAAATTACACCATTTATAATGTATTGTAAATTTGTTTTGAGTTGAGTTCCCTTGCAATAGTGAAGCCACTTTTCGCCAGTGCAACAAAGGCCGATATATCGGCATTCGGCTCTAAAAGGGTTAAATTTTACTTGCTTAATATATAACTATATAAAGGTGTATACAAATATTTTATGTTCATGCAAATAGAGCACGATTGGCTTCTTCTTACTTATTTTACTTACAACAAATAGATAAATTGAATAAATGAGTCGAGATAATTTTTTTTTTGTTTCAATTCAGTCTTTCTATTATTCACTTATCCTTAATAATTGATCCCCTTGGATTATTTTATTTTTTCAATTGGATGACTCCTTCCGTTTATGTTTACGTTATAAAATGTCATATACGATAAAAAATAAGATAGATCAGAGAGGCGTTACATCAGGACCAAATGACCCCAGTGTGTAGATGGCCACCACCCACCCGCGGACGGTCGGGTATAAAAAGGATTCCGAATATAGCGGATATTTTTACGCTTAAAAGGCTTCTCTGAAAATATGTCATGGCCTTCCTTGATCCTCCTCCGGGCGTTTTTGTTGTTGGAAGGACAGAATTTATCTCCTTCAACCATCTCCAAATTATTATATTTGTATCATTAACTTCTTAAAATTTGAGCTTCAGTCATTTATTACAGTATATTAGATCGAAGGATTGGAACGGTTTTCAACTTAGAATTAAGAAATTTTTTTATCCATTAAAATATTTTTTTATTAATTAAAATTTACAACTGTACAAAAAAATACAATAATTAAATATGAGGAATGTTTCAAACACTTGATAATTTTTCGAAGGAACCTCTCGATGGTGATACTTCAAAGAATAATTTATATTAGAAGGTCCAGTGGCCATCTTCTTTTCAGATGCCTCGGAGGATCATTGGGGATTGTTAAGGATGAGAGATTAAAAACTAGTATGTTAGGATGGGTAGGGAGTTTGGAATGAATGGAGCCATATCTGTTTTGAGCCAAATCTGCAACGAATGGGATGTTAAGGTCTTTGTGGAAGAGTGTATTTGTGAGGTAATAAGTAACATCTAGGATTTTACGGAGGATTTTGGATTGTAAGGACTGGATACGGGAGGAATATGATGGTTTGGTAGAGCCCTTGCTCAATTCCGTATTTCCAGATTGGTCTGATTATGATAGTATGTAATAGTTTAGAATATTTTAATAACACATTTATAACAACCATTGATAGAAAAAACAACAAAAAACCTAAATTAGAGAACTAAAACTGTAATCTTTGAATATACTTTGTTTTATTAAATAAGGTAATTATAAATCACTGGTTCTGTTACTGATTTTTGTGGATTTCCAACCATCCTAATCCTTTGGTTCAAACCTTATCTAGTTCCAC
>NW_027115723.1:1062593-1080688 GCF_000696795.3 Halyomorpha halys | reverse complement strand
TTAATTTAAAACAAATTTGATCCTTTGTTTCTCTCAACTTTATTCTTTACAACTTTTCCAACGTTTCGACCCTCAGGTCATTCTCAAGGATACCTCCTTTTTTTTTTTTTTTTTTTTTTATTATAGTATGTATGAGATCATTTATCAATATTACCTATTGCCCACAACTGTGTGGCAGATTGTAATATCTATCAATAAATAAATCTATCAATCTTGATTTTTGTGGAGGAAATTAGGTAAAACTAAAATAGTCTTAGGATTATTGCATTTTCGCAAAACCCTACGGTTACCATTACGTCATTTCTAGAATACTGTTCACTATCCATGTTATTTCGCTTGACCGATACCACAAAAATATTAACTACCACAGGATGGGATTAAACCCACAATGCTCCAAACCCGCATAACAGGAACTATCTATTTGGTGTGCGCGGCACACACTACTGGGAAACTGCCGTCTTTGTGCAAAAACCTCTAAATTGTTTAAATCTTCTTTAACTCTCATGAATTTTTATGTTATTCAAGATACTGGATGGAACAGAAGGCATTTTTTTTTAATTTTCATAATATTTTCAGGTGTACAAATATACATCTTTATATTTTTGGTTTCACATTCCATGAAGGCCACTGACTTCATAAGTCTCACTCAATACGTTAATGAAACTAGAAATCCCATCTACCCTTTTCCTACCGAATTGCTACGTTTGAAAAATCATTTCTTACCGGAGTTGCTTATCACTGAAACTCCATTCCATTTTACTTAACCAATACAACCCAATATTATAATAATACAGATAATTTGTAGCTACCTTTCTGGTTTTTTTGTATGTATTTAGACAGTTAGTTTTTTAAATTACTTATTTGTTTTTCTTCTCTGTATTTAAAATAATTTGATATAAAATTTTAGTACAAGTTATATTTAATTGTGGCCACACTGTTTTTTTGGTCAATATATTTTATTTTAAAATTATAATTACGTTTGTAATAGTTATAAAGGGTCCTCGTCCCAGAAAAATAAAGTATTTTTCATTTCAAACTTACAAAAAAGTTGCTCCAATATCTACACTTACATGGGAAAACAATCTCATCGCAAAGGTCAATAAATCTGGGCTATCAATAAATTTTTTCTGGGCTATCAAAAATGTATAAAAACAAATTTTTCAGTATGGATGTGGTAAAGAAATTTAGAAAAAAAACTTTCCAAAAACAAACCTACTTTTGAAAAACTACCATTTGTACACTAAATTATATTGGTATTGACTTGGCAGAAATATTTTTAGTTGGATAGTTTAAAGTTTAAAACAAAATAAGAACAACCAGTAAAAACGCAATTTTCCCCTATAGCAAAATAATGTCTATAAGATTGGGTCTACGGCTCACAAATCTGAGTAAAAGAAACCACACTCATCAAGATGATTAGACACATTTCATTTTGGATGATTTTCACGACTGTGCGGCAGTCATCAATACCTCGATTTGTAGATTAAGCTTTCTTGTTAACTGCTATTTGTAATATATTCCACTAGACAGCTTTATGCTCTCATTTAAATTTCAAGAGGTCTTGTAATCTTACAATCTACACGTTTTAATGTCCACTAATAATTATTGTCCTCCCTTTCCGAACCTCCCTTTGATTATTATAAAGTTTTGGTTTTATAAATCTGGTACATATACAAATAAATGCAATAAAACCTTATTATCAAGGCCTTACGTGCAAGGGCTTAAATAATCAAGTTAAAAATTCCAACTCATTTTATTTAAAACAAAATCGAAGCTAGGTATTTATTTTCTCAATTTTTTTATCGGCGGATATAATTAAACTTCAGTGTGAAATTTTATTTACATTTATATTTTAGAGCATAATTGCCGGGTCATTCGTCTTAACGACGCATTCAAGTTTCCTTTATGCTTTCAATGAATAACTGAGGTTCATTAGGTTATAACCTACCTCGTTAGAACACGGAATTACAAGCCACAATACTTCAAAAATTTTCAATATGGCAGAACGTATACACACCTTTGTCTGTATAAATTGACCAGACCCCATCCCCTAATTTCTTCGATGAATACTGAATGACATATTTATTTATTTTTTAAACTTACTTCAGTTCAAAATCTATTATTTTCCTAAAGTTAGTTATTTAAAAGGATAAATATGAGAGAGGAAAACGTTAAATGTAGCAGTTTAAAGATCTTTATATTTTATCTTCCGTTGGAGCAAACATAATATAGAAAATTCTATATGTTTAGGAAGTGAAAACACACCGCAGTGTGATACCACGAAAGTTATTGCTGATTGCTTTCATAGACATTATGATGGCTTCGATATCAGTGAGAATAAACTGCTACGAATTATTTTTCCCGCTAAAATACCTTAATGATGCAGGGTAATACGATCATGAAAAATGTTTTATAACGTTTAAAAAATATATTTTATTATTTAAATAATGTTATAGATTTTTATTATTCTATCAATATATTATAATTTTTTGTTTGAGAGTTAATAATTAGTGTTAAACAAAAGCTTTTTTGATTCTTTATCTCAACTTTTTTATTTATATCTAATGTTTCGGTCATCAGCCCATAATCAAGGAGACTTTGAATTGAAGCACTAAGTATTGAAGTATTGATGTATTAAGTTTAAACTTTCATTTACAGAATATTATTCCCAATCCGATTCATTAACCAATTATATTTTCTATTATTCACATTAAAACATTTAACAAATTATCCTCCTTATCATAACAATTTCATGAACAAAACTTACCTTTATGAATATTATTTCACTTCTTAACTACCGGAGGTAATTAAGAAATAAAATTAAGATTAAATTAAGAGCAGTTATTTAATTTAACGTTGCAGTTATGAAAAGTAGCATTTCGTTTGAAACCCTTCCATACATTATAATTTAACTATTATTATAAATAATTTATAATAATTTCATAGCTGATTTAAAAGTATAATTTTGCTGTATCATAAGAGTTTATAATACTGATGTATAAGGCTAGAGTACCAGTTACTGAGAAAGTATAGAAAAAGTTCAAATAGAATTATAAAGAGAACTTTGTTACTTTTTATCATAAGGTCCAATGTTGAACAGTATCGAATATGCTTATACAGAAGTACTTAACAAGGAAATGATATGCATTGAAACAATAAATTACTTTGTTCCATTATTTTTTTATAGTTGTACATCAATAAAATTAGCATACGATTTGTTAAAAATATTTTACATCAAAGAAGTTTAACATTTTTTTATTAGGTGAATGAAGAACGGATACAAAATGCAAAGGTTTCAAAAACTTTATTCCAAACATCGGAATGCATCTAGATATAGTGGAAAAACATTTTTTTGCCATATAGTGTATATAATATAATATTTGTTATATTAGTGGAACAATTGTTTAATAATTGTTCTTGTTACAAAATACTGCTTACAACATTCTTAAAAATTATCGACCAGTAATAAAAATAACAAGTGATCTGAATATTAAAGTATATAGATAAAAAAGATTTTATTGTTAGAATTTAAAATATTATCGGAGAAGAAGTGTATTAAAGCCTACTTGTGTTTTATAGAGTAATAAAACCAGTATAAAATTTAACTATAGTAGTTTTATTGCATGTGCCGATCTCCTTTAAGTACCAATGAATTTCTGGATAACCGATTTTTATTCTAGGCCAATCAAGGAATCTGATACTTTTATTAGTTACATGCGGTCGATTATAAACTTTTACATCTTTCCACCCCAACCGATTTAACTCGTTTTAAAAATTATAAATCTTACCAACTATAAACTAATAATTTTTTATACAACTAAAGATTTAGTCAACGTTTCTTAAACTTATATAGTCCAATTATACATAAATTTAAAAAAACAAAACATTAGGATTGAATTCGAAATCAAGTTAAATAAAACATGAATTTTATATGATTTATTAATTTGGGAATATTATGTATCTTATTCCTGAATTCAAATTAATTAATGTACAATACATTTAGGTAAATTAAATCCAAACATCAAACTTACTGCACTACATGTTCCATTGATTTTTATTATTTACATGAGTTAATGTAAATGTCAGAGTAATATAAATTATTACTCATTAGTTAAAAACCAATCAAACATTATTCTTCATTTTTAGAATCACATAGATTTACTTAAATTACTCGGAGACATTTAGAGTTATTAAATTTCTGTTGGAAAAGAATTAGATAAAATGTTTAATTTATTTAAATCTAAAAAAAAGCTCAAATTAATGTTTGGTTTATTTTAAACATCTCAAAATGACACAGCGTTGAGCATGTCAATAAATTTAATTTCTTTACTTCATAAAACATTTTACAATGTTAGTTCGACAAAATTTATTTCAGTTTTTCATTTAGTAGTTCTTCCAGATCATATTTCCGGTCTTACTATAAAATTGTTGAAACTTTCAACCAGACTAGACTAACTTTACTGAATTATTTCTTGATAGCTCTTAAGCACTAGCACAAATCAACTAAAATTCTAATTAAAATGACTATAAAATTTTAATAATTGAGAATAACCGAACGGAATATATTGCTGGTAATTGGAAAATGTATAAGTTTACTAATTACTTTAATATTACGTTGTGGATATACTGCAGTAAATACAGTTGTAAATTACAATAAATATATACAAAAAAAATTTTTAAATCCTTATGGCTCCCAGCTTTAGTAAAATCATCGATCATGTTCCATATGTTAATGATTTATCCCGAATCAGGTATCAATGCTTCCATAATGAACTCCATAACTACCAAAATCCACTAAATCTGCTTTCCCTTCAATTCCTGATAATCTTCATAGATGTTTGAAAATAATATGAGATGTAGGGAAATTTTTCTAAAAAGGATGAATTGTAGTTTCAGATTAATATAATCGAGAAATAAATCCTTTTGAAGAGATATATCAGGAAGACATTTCACAAAACTCAATTCAACCGGACAAAGGAAATATGGCCGGGTATAAAATTTCTGGTTAACACTTTTGATTTACAACTAGTTTCGGTTACAAAGGATTTTATTAGTTTTCGGTTCGGTCGCAGCGCCCCAAGACTAAAGTGGTCCCTGATTCTCCTGGTTTGATTTTTTCTCCTAGAATTATCCCTGATAATACAAAAATACTAGAAATAACAAACATTGTGTAATAAATAGAGGAAGAGAAAAAAATATGGAGATTCTCTTCTCTCAGGAGACAAAGAGCCTCATCCAAGATTTCTTCCAGTACCTCTTGTTATAATTGTAATATTCCAGTTTAAGAAAGCCTGGATGTAAGGCTGTTATTTACGAATCCAACGAGAGGTATCTGAAAAAATCGTGAGTGGCTGCTCACTATGTGAGTTACCAATTCACACAATCTTCAAAAATTTAAAAATATATATATATATATTTTTCATACCCTGCTCTAATGATTTTAGTGGGTATTTGGTACGTACATATAGGAGGTATGTTATATATATATATATATATATATATATAAAGACTGTTGGGGTTTATAAGTTATAATATATTATAAGATTATAATAACTGATGAACATATGAATTTCACACTTAACAATTGGTTTTGGATATTATAATTATTACAATTATCCTCTAAAGGATACAATTTATAAAAATGAAACAGTCCCTAATTTTATTGTAATAATGAGTTCCTGGATCTAATTCATAATGAAAGCTAATGAAATTAAAACTAAATGTTTTGTACAAGTAAGTAAAACTGAAGTGAACTAATTATTGAAAAAGAAGTTCAGTGATAACTACAGAAAGTAACGGAATATTAACTTTATAAAAAATACTACTAAATTTGTTCTCTTTTTAGAAACTTTCCGAATTAAATTTTTGACTGAATAGATTTAGATTACATATCTAAATCTCTTCAGTAAAAAAAGTGAGAGAAAATTTTTCATTTTCCTATAAGATAGAAACTTTAGTTGTATTTTTACCTACCGTTATTGGAAATTTACTCAGCACTACTGTGAAGTAAGCCATCGATAAGTACATTTGGACAAATTATCGGAATCGTTAAATAAATATAATGGCGTAAGAATTTTTATAATTATGATCAGAAAAACCGGTCGGGATAAAACATTTAAGAGCTAGGAGTATTCCCAATTCTACACCGATTAGATCTAATGCTGACAAAAAATTTATGTTATTACCCTGGATACAAAATAAAGCTTCAATGAATTAAGTCTAGTTTATTGGATAAAATCCTAGTTAGTAAGAGGTTTACAGATTAACCGGTGCTGTGTAATGCAATATCGCAAGGAATTGGATTTTTCGCCATCACGGCCTTCAAAATCCCTAAAATAGATTTAGTAACCACAGGCTGAAGAATGAGGATATAATTTTATTATCTCCGTCCTTAGGGGTAGGGCGACCCTTTTATCTTGGGAAAAATTTAATGCCTTCTGACCGGCTCCTCACCCCAGCTGCTTTAATTCTAGAACTCTTTATCTCTTTGGATACTTTTATTCTTTTTTATAAATCAATATAACAGATAAAAAAAAATACTTGCTTTATTAAATTTAATATTTGGCGAATATTGTGTCAAGTATTTTTAGTTTTAACCAACTTTAGGAAGCCGGTTATCAAAAGTTTCATAAATACATTGATAGTGTTAAATAAATGGAATATTCTCTATGTTTTCAGTTTCATTGGTCATAGTTCACATTCCTCGGCTGAATATGAATTTAAATAATGATTAATTTTATTTATTCTTGTTTGAGAGTAGTAAAGTTAAAAAATATATATGAAGAAATAACAAACATCATTATTTAATTCTTAATTTAAAACAAATTTGATCCTTTGTTTCTCTCAACTTTATTCTTTACAACTTTTCCAACGTTTCGACCCTCAGGTCATTCTCAAGGATACCTCCTATTTTTTTTTTTTTTTTTATATAACAATTTCATTATTTCCTTCAAACTACACACTGATTTCTTTGGCCCTACCTTCATATTGATGCCATTTCCTTTTTCAAATCTTAAAAATGCAGGCTAATCTAGGAAAAAATTATTTAGAAAAGGTTATGTAAGTAGGAAATCTAATTTTAAAAAACAAAATTTTATAATGTTATTATGATATTATTTTAATGATTAATTTATTTAAAAATGGGACAAAGGCAATTAGCCTCCATTTTTAAGATTTGAAAAAGGACATCAATATGAAGGTAGGACCAAAGAAATCAGTGTGTAGTTTGAAGGAAATATTGAAATTGTTATATAAAAAAAAAAAAAAAATCTTTTTGTAGGTATTCTTGAGAATGACCTGAGGATCGAAAATTGTAAAAGTTTAACGTTGGAAAAGTTGTAAAGAATAAAGTTCAGAGAAAAAAAAGGATCAAATTGTTTTAAATTAAGAATTAAATAATGATGTTTGTTATTTCTTCATATTTATTTTATATTTTTTATAGAATCTAGGAGACGATATGTTTGAGCGTAATATGATATCATGTGATTATTCTTTATTTTATATAATTATTACTTTTTTTTAAACATTTCTGTAGTTGTTTTATCTAATGAAAGGGTTATATAGAGAGACAAATGACCATCTAGGTGGAAAAAATAGTGGGAATTTAATGTGTTATTACTAATTTGCTCTGAATTATGGACGACTAATAAATAACTAATATAATAAGCATTATAAATAAACAAAAATAATAATAATAATGTGAACTACTACCAATGAAGGGTCCTTACTTTAAAGGTAATACTATTTTTAGAACAACGGTAAAAAAGGAGGTGATTTTTTCAAGTTCACGCTCAACCCCCAGATTTTTCCCATATTAGGGATACCCACCTTATAAAGCTAGATGAACCAACCAAGGAAGACCAGACCCCACAGGATAGACTAAAGGCTACAATACCAGTATAAATAATTATCTGAACAGCCGGATTCAATTGCAGGTCCTTGGAGTAGTCTTACCTCTGTGCCACCTCATTTTCATAAATAAAAAAATAAGGACCATAAATTAAATTACCAGCTGTAGTTTTTTATTTAAATGAATATTTAAGATTAATTTAATGACAATCATATTTTTTTTAACCGATCTTACAGAAACTAAGATCATTGCTGATTAAAAATCTGAGCAAGCATAATTAGTTGTAAATTAGAGTTTTAATCATATTCCTATAACGAAGTATTATTTCAAACAAATCCAAGAGCCTAAATATACCTTAGCAATAACATAACTAATTTTTGAAATTCATTTACATTATTATTAATTATAAATTATACCTACATAAATTAAAAAAAATAATTTTATAATTTTAAAAAAGGTTAATAAAATTAAAATTAATTTTTAACTAAATTGACCCGTTTGAACCACCTATCTCATTTAAAGTACAGTTATCAAGATCAGAAGCTGAAAAAAAACTACCACAAATTTGGTTAAAGATTTCTCCCAGATGAAATCAATTTTCTTTGGAATTACTATTTCCAAATTGAAAAAAAAAATCTTTTACGCATTCCTTATGAATACTAAGCACATTTTCAATTATTTAAAGACGTATTTTATTGGGAATTACTTTAAAGATTATTAAACGGATTAATCGTCGCCAGATAATTCAAGTGAAGAATTCTTTCAATTTCATCCCCCTTGGCACTTCATTTATATTCTTAGAGCCTAGAATATAAATGACGAAGACTTGGATGAAATCAGTCCAACAATCCATATTAAACATGTATGCGGGGCTGAAGGCACAATCTCTCATATATTCTAGAAATCTTTTGTTGTGAATTCCTTTCGTCTCGTTTGCAATATCTGCTTGGAGTCTTTGTGTGCTTCAAGATTAAGGGTATGTCTTACATGACGTATTAAAACGCTGGTGTCTCTTAAGGGGAAAAAGTATGCAAATATTTTTGTAATGGAGAATCTCTATTGATGAAAATCTTTTAATTTTTATATACCTTATACATATTTAACATATATTATAAATATAATTTATTTCGTTTTGTTATAATTAAGTTCTCTTGTAGTTTTTTTTTTTAATCTCTACAACTTTTTAAAAAATCATTTATTGTTATATGTCATTTGATATACATATATATTTTTTTACGATTTAATAAATAAAGAATCATTAGCATAATACCTATATTAAGTTACATTAGTAATATTATAATTTATGGCAAAATTTACCTCACTTATTGAAATAAATCAATAAAATATTCAGTTGTTCTAAAGGAAACAGTATAATAAACTAATGTAAAGGGTAGTTTATATATCTCGATCGTATCGATAACATAGAAAAAGTTATTCCATATTGGAAGGTTGAGTACGGAGATAAAAGAATGTTTGTTCTCTAGTGCTGTGGCGGCGCACAACTCCACTGTGTCAATATAGTCTCAAAATATTAGCTTCCACAGAGCTAGTCCTAACATTGATTTAACAGACCGATACTTTAATGTAATAAAATAATCTATTGTACTAGAGGAAAGATATAGTTTCTTATTTCTGGTACTATTTTTTTTTCCCTGTTTATGTATGAGAGTATGACAGAGAGATATTTTCTTAAGAGAATACATTTTGGCGGTGAACCCGCCATTTACTGAGATCTGATTATAATATATAATGTATGAATATGATATTTATATTAATAAATTATCGCTAAGATTACTAGAGTAGCTTCTCACTTACCTGATGTGAGAAATAAGTGTGATGACCCTGCAAGAATGAGATGAGAACATTAAAAAACAAATAAGAAAAGTAAAACTTAATTATAAGTAATATATTCAAGAAATCTTTTGTAGTGAGTTCTTTCGCAATATTTTCGGAGTCTTTGTGTGCTTGCAGATTCCTCTGGGATTGGTTTTTAATAAAGTTATGCAGTACATAATAATTACATGACGTATCGAAATGCTGGTATTTTTTAGGAAATATAAGGAAATTATGTCAGATCCAAATGTTGAAATGTTATAGAAGTTCCCTATTAACGTAAATCATCCAATTTTCATATTAAAATATCTTATAAATATACATTATTTTTTAATTGTTATTAAAAATATCCATATAGTCGAAAACATTTTTTTTATTACTCCTACGTATCTGCCATTCCTATTGATTAAAAATTTTAATCACACTCTAATGATGAAAAATTATATTATAAAAACATTCTGAATTATAAATTATCCTACCTTGTTTAAAATATAACAGCTAACAATGTCATTAAAAAGTGCAGACTGCCTTTGCCAAAATATATCTTTGTCTATCAACCTATAAAACATAATTAAATTAGGAAAACACTATGTATAGATCAATCAACTTTAATTATATGTGTTAAATTCTTTTTGTCTACACACTATTTTACTTATGATAATTTTATTGAATTTACACTACCTATTACAATCTTATCAATCACATTATCAAGAATACATTGTTTAACCTACGTCACAAGTTTAACATATTCTCATTACATTTCAAATTTTATTTTAGTTTATTTATTTATTCATTTTAGTATTTTAAAAATCTACCAAATTATACTATATACTATTTATCTTATATTTAAACGTCTTGATCACAAATTAATTTTGCTTTAAATTTCAAGCATAATGCTGATCCAAGTTATTATGTTTCTGATTTGAAATTAATTTTATAACTAATATTTTCTCATTATAAAAATCGTCTGGCAGTTTTTTGTTTAGTTATTATTTTCTTTATGTAAAACCATTGTATTTTATAAGAGGCACTTAAATGTTTAAATGATTGCTTCAGTCACTACAGTTTCTTCATACTCTCCCAAAGTAAGAAATAAGTATGATGGCGCAAAGAGGTTGAGGTGGGTACCCTAAAAAACAAATGGGAAAAGCATAAATTTTGATTAAAAGACATAGACCATCAAAGTTCCTGAGAGCAAAGGCCAAACAAGATGATTGAATAGCTTATGGTTGTTCTAGATTTAAACAATTACGATATATAATTGTCGTCTTTTTTTTATTTAATGTAATTTACAACAGTACAAAATAAAAATACAATAACTAAATATGTGGAATGTTTCATTTAAACTTCAAAATCTTGGGAAGGAACCACCCATTTTGGTCCAGCACAGATTCCTGATATTCCCCATATAAACACGTAACATATTTCAACCATTTTCTGACATACTTTTACCACTCAGTTTAAAAAAATTCACAAAATCGTATGTTGAATAATTGTAATGCTGATATTTTATGTGAAAATATTAATAAAACGGTATGCACAACTTAATTTAAAAGAATTATATTTTTATTTGATGTCGTCCTGATTAAGCTCTCTCTTAAAATTTGTACGAAAAAAGAATTTGGTGCATACGATATATTAATAATAATAGATATAAGTAAACTTCAATAATGAGCTCTGGAATTCATTTGTTTATCTTACACTTTTTTCATCACTAAAAGTTATCTGTTATTAAAATTTTGTTTCTTATAAATTAAATTATAAATTGTATTTGTCATAAAATTTACATTTTTTTTAGCTCTTTAAATTCCGATTGGTTTTTTTTTTTAAAACGTAGCTTACAATAAACCGTTTGTTATATCATTGTAATTAAATTATTTCTTCCAATATAAAACCCTAGTTAACACTATACTTTCTTTAATTACTTTATTACTTGATTATTATTGTAGTATATTTTAAACATGCAGATTTTTCATCAACCAAAACCAAATCATTGACCAAATCCTACATCTTTCTAATTGATGTTGTCGGATTGATTGGTAGTCGTTAGTGTCAAACGTAATTACCAGTTTAAGACAAAAGCAGATGACAAAAAATAATAAAAAAAGAGGTACATATTTTTCTTATTGGATATTACTACAATAACAGGAATCAAAGACCATTGATTCAGTGAATAGCTGGTGCAGTCTCTGGTTAAGGGACAATCCGCGACTGATTGACGGGATCTGATTGGTTGATCCAACACCAGCCATTATACGATTGGCCAATTCCTGCCCAATAATTGAGCCAGTCAGCGGCCTGGGCCCTATAAACACGACTATTCTCTCATCCCCTAGGCTACCATTATATTCAGTGACCTATTGTCGAATATTAATAACTTATCATCAGGCGGAGTTCCATCCCTCGGCTGACAGTCAATTTACCAGTTCATTAACTGACGTCACGGACAATGAGGCATTAATTACTCTCAAGCTTGGGTTCTGATAATGGTACGTTTGGGCAGTAAACAGTGCCAGCGTCTTCCCAAAAGTAATTAAAAAGATTAGTTTATTTATAGCTGAGCCTCATTATGAGACATCATTCATACCCCAAAATAATAATCTTTAAGAACCTATTGATTTATTCTCCCAAAAATGTACTCTATTTACCCTCGACTATTACTCTTAAGTTTATTTATATCCTAACTTTTGGTTAATTACTTTTAAAAATGGGCTATGGTTATTAATCCAGAAAAAAACATAAGCCTCCTAGAAGTTTAAGAGTTTATTTTTCAAGATGCTTAGAATCCAAAAATCGAATAAATTAAAACCCGTCCGTCCAACGCACAATGAGATCTTGTTTAACCCCAAATCACACCATATCGCGCTCCAAAACCTCATTTTTTTGATTTATTAATCTTTTTTCATTTTTCAACGAAAGCACGTAAAAATGTTTAAATTTAATTCTACACCGCTACAACCCATGAAGGGTCAGGGGTTGAGTACTTTGTAAGGAAGTACTATTACTAGACCAACGGTTGTGCAAGGAGGTGATTTGGTCAGAATCACGCTCGACTGACAGATTTTTACCCAATTAAAGGAACCTAATTTAAGAGGCTGGGTGGACCCTAAGAAGGCTCCAGAACCCACAGGAGTTTACTCACGGCTATAGTGCAGTCAAAGTTAGAGTCGTTAAAAATTTTTTTTTAAAGTAAATTAATCACCTGAATTCAAAAATTTCCATACCATTAACAGGTACGTATGCCACATCACAATTTGTGTATTTTTATAAATGTATTTTACAAATATTGTTCTCAATTTCGCGCAAGGTTTTCACATCTTTTTCTTTGTTTGTTTTTGTGACAGTTCCATTATGACGTAGCACTTAGGTGGGAAACCAATTGCGATAAATTGAGAAAAATATTTTTTCAAAGCATTAATATTATAAATTTATGTCACAAAACATAAATGTTCAGAAAATGTGCCTCCAGCTTATTAATTTATAAAATTATATTCAGATTTTTATTTTTAACGGAGTCCACATACCTGTTATTAGAATGGAATTTTTTTAAGTTAGGTAATTAATTCCTTTAAAACAATTTTTAACAGTTTCAACAACAATTTGAGATGGTTGTGGAACTGCTGATTGAGACGGATGAAACAGTGAGGTATGAAATAAATGTAAAAAAAATAATGTGCTTTTTATTTACTTCCTTAGGTTCGATCTTGGCCCTAATTTCTTCGAATTTGACTAATTCTTTTAATAACGAAAAATCAAATATCAGTGTTTGAAAGTTACATGTCATACAAGGTAGCTGTTAGTCGTATCTAACTTACCTAAAGTTTACTTTTTAAACTAGATAAATTTTAGAAAAAAAAATTTTTGCACAGCTCGAAAAGTATACATTTGATGGTAAGTAGTATAACATTCATTTGAAAGGTATGTAAATTTCTTACTGAAAAAAAAAAACCGTAAAACGAATTATTATTAGCAAATATATGAAACATAGAACGTTTGGAAGTGTTATTTAATATTAGATATTTATATTAGAAGTAATATTAATGTGTTTTGAGGATATTTGGATAGATTCCCATCTAAATCCATTTACATTTAAATTAATTTTTTTAAATAATTTCAAATTATACTTATATCTCAACCTATTTATTTATACCTAATATATGTAACTTATACATATACATACATACATGTATTTTGTATTCAGGAAAGAAATATGGCTCTTAGTTAACAAACTAGCCCAAGTGTAGTTAAGCTAATTGCTATCGTAAACCAAAGCCATCGAACCTCAGACCATCAATTTGTACAGGAAGTACTTATCAAACACTGCTTTTACTAAATATATGAACCTCAGAGCAATCTTCATTAGAATGTTGCAGAGGCAATAACGATCAATCTTGCTAAGTAACCTAACCTTGGGTAAAAACTTTAGTAAATTGCTTATCGATATTTGGGACTTGCCATTTGAATATTAATAATTTCAATAAGAATAATGGTTTCTATTATAAAAAATAAATATCCTTTGTTTCTTGGCAACTTTAGAAGAGGGCTTTTAACATTAACAACTTGAATTACAATCAACATAACGATAAACTTAAGGATTAACAATGACCCTCGAGCGAATATTTATAGTTATTGAAGATCAGAATACATTAAACTAAATAAATAATAAATTCACCAACATAAGAAACATACCGCTATACAAGATATATCTGTGCCAAATTTTGAGACAATCTTTTATCATTTAGCAGCGTTCTGAGCAGCAAAAATACAGGTAATAATTTCAGCTTTCAATTTAGGAGTTGGGACATTTTTAAGGGATTGATGATTGCAAGCAGCAGAAGCAATGGGCTTGACGGTAAACCAGAGGAAACTAAATATATGCAAGCTGGACCTGGTGTAGTGGCTGCTGTTGGAGGGGCAGTGAAGATGGATCCATTTGCATTTGAATGTTTTGACCAGTTCACCTATTTAGGCTCAGTGGTCAGCAGCAATTACAGGATCACCCTGGAAATAATCCAGCATCTTATGAAAGCCTTGCTAGTACTTAGTAAGTCCTCACTTACGGATCGGAAGCCTGGACCCTGACAAGTGCTGAAGAAAAAGAGATCTTGGTCTTCGAAAGATAAATTCTGCGCCGAATATTTGGTTGTGTCAAGGTAGGTGAGAATTGGAGGAGGCGAACCAACAGGGAGGTCTACGAGCTGTTCCATGAGGCAGATGTGATGCTGCATATAGGCTGGGGAGGCTGTGCAGGGCTGGCCATGTCTTCAGGATACCAGCGGATGAGATACCGAGGAGGTTTGTGGACTGTAGGCTACATCGGACCAAAGGAAGAGGCAGACCAAGGCTGAGATGGGAGGATGTCATCAGGGATTCCAGGCAACTTGAGCGGCCGCACAAGACCGAGCTACATGGCGAAGGCTCATTGAGGAGGCGAAGATTGGGCTGTAGCTCCACGGATTGATATATAGATGGGAGTAAGTTCTTATTCTTGCAACAATCTTTCTTCATCGAGTGGGGCATGACAAAACCAACTATTTCCTTTATCAATTTCAGACATCAATTCAGTTTTGGCAATTTCCAACTGCTCTGTTGCAGCTGTACTGTTAGGTATACTATATTCAATATGAAAAATGATTATTGTTGATACATATGGACATTCTTCCTTCTCTATCCTAACACTTGTGCTTTCAACACTTTATGAGTACGGAAAATAAACTAAAACTAGTTTATCCCTCCGAAAACTCCCGTATTAGATATATTTATTGATTCATTTCAAATATAAGCGATCTCATGCCCGATCGCAAACAATGAAGCATCATCAATAAAGTCTATTCAACACACTCTACTCATCTGAAAATGTGAAATAAAAATTGGAAATTGGTGCAGTATTGTTAAATATTCAGAAAAAAAGCTGCTAGAAACGAGCAGTATGTTTTTAATATTTTGAGTTCGAATTGTTTTAAACAATATTTGAAATGCCACTGGAATACTACAACTGGATTATTAGAATAACATTTGAAATATCAAACACCTAAATACTTTATTTACCATAATTGTGACTAGTCGGGTAAAATTATCAAGGAAATCAGTAAAAATCAATTTTCTGGTGAAAAATAAATACATTTATTAGTGAGTATACCGTACTAAATTATTTATTAAAATTAATAACATTTAATTCGATAATTAATGGTTAAACTCCATCGAAAAAATACCCTATAATTAGCAGTCAAATAGAAACTCATTAAAGCTAATCTTAATCCAGTATTGACCGGAGAGTATTAAAGTTTATCTTGTCTAATACCCTTTTTCTTTGATTAGTAATTATATTTCGCAATATTTTAAGATCAGGCATGGGAAAGAACGAGACAATATGTGAAAGTGTCCTATACGGCGCTGTGGAAGTAATCCTCAGAATGAGGTTTCAACGGAGCTTAATTTAAGCATTATCTCAAAAACTATTTATTTTTGAGCTTTAAATACTGAGCTTATATTTATAGCTCAATGCCGTAGGTTGCAGCTTTATGAAATATAACTTTACACTCTTCTTCTTTTAAAAAGATTGCAGGTAAACTATTTATCTTTATTTAATTAATTATTTTTACGTTATCATTTATGTTTCAGAATGAAGAAGTCGGATGGTGGACCTGTAAAGGTTGGTGAGACTGAAGATGTCATCTTTGGTTTTCCAGTTTCTCTGCAATGTAAGTACTTTCGATTTTACTTGTATATTTACGTATGAATTCAATAAACTAAAGTATTAATCTCACGTATTTTATGATTGTAAATTTAACCTTTTAAAGCTGTTTTAAAGTTTAAAATCCCATTCTAGTTCACACCGATAAAATTAATTTATTGAAATACTGTCACGTTCAACTTTTTTAAACGTTTTAACTTAGAAGTTAGAACTTAGAGGTCATTATGTTTTAACTTCCTTTTTTTCCTTACTTTTATTAACTTAATATAATCGAAATATGAACATTACCCAGAAGAATCCTTTCAGTCTATAATTGATTTTCGACACCTTTATTTGTAGATATCTGAATCCATTCTCAGTTCCAAAACTATCAAGTGTTTGTTGCTTTAAATTTTTTATCATTTTGCAACATACACTCAGCGTTCCTTTATATTGCCATGGGTTTTAAAGTCAAATGAAAAACATTTGAAAAAAGCTTACACCAGTGGTACAACATACCACTGAATCACCTACCAAGAAGACTGTTTAATGAATCTCCGGAAGAAAGACAACCAAAGACAACCAGGAAGAAGTCGTCTGAAATGGCTTGATGACGTAGAGGCAAACCTGCGTCGGTTGGGAGTAAGGTGGAGGAGTCGTGTCATTGGCAGCAATGACTGACTGAGGTTAGTCTCGGATGCCAAAGCCCTGCAACGGCTGAAGAGACATCGCATCAATAAGCATAAATTAAATATTAAAAAACTTAAAATAATGAGATGAAAATGTGCTACATTCATTACTTTAATAAAATTAAAAATGAAAAAGTTGATTTAGAAATTAATCTTGTTAGAATAAAAATTTCTTGATAATAATTTTATTAATATAATATAGTAGACCAAACTCACAATGTTGTTTATATTAATGTAATGTATTTATTTATTTATTTTATAAGATAAAAAGTAATGATTCTGATAATGTACTAAAAAAAAATAAAACAAACATACTTTTTAACTAGCATTTATAAATCATTTCTTTATTCATAAATTAAGGATCATTTTAAGTGAATGATACTTTTTTTTACAAATACATACATATTTTTGGGGTGGGGAGTTTTAAGGATCAGTCAATAATTCAACATTATTTAGGCGACGTTTCGCAACTTCATTGTTTGCATAGTCAAGTCCTACAATGAAAACAAAATCATTTTCTTGGAACTAATACTTTCTTCCACTAATAACCATATAACAACAAGTAAAAAGTGTGATTTATGATTAATAACTATTACAATTAAAACATTTCTTACAACTTTCTATTACAATGTACCCTACATTATGATCCAACTAACTCCAGATTAGTGCCAGATCTGAATAGGTTTCGAAATGGAGGCAGATTTTCTTTGGTTTCTTCAAGACGTAAACGTTTTTTTTTATTGCAGGTAGTCCCTCTGTTATTTATATTTTATGTATATCAAGTATTTTGTGTGTTTCTATTTATTGTTTTTAATTGTATCCTATGTATTTATTAGGCTAGGAGTAATATGAATTTAAAATTTTGTACAACCTATTTTTTATTGTTATTTCGATTCTTATATTTTTTTATAGTTATCATTTCTTTCAAATTTTCCTTAAAGTTTTTTTTTTTTCTCCTGATGCACGAATATCACCTAAATGAAATTCAATTATTGACTGATCCTCCAGACCCACAAAAAATATATATACTTACAACAATCAAAGAAAAATT
>NW_027115723.1:1050205-1056494 GCF_000696795.3 Halyomorpha halys | reverse complement strand
ATATATCATCTCACATACAATAATAAAGTATTCATGCAAGGGCAAGATAAAGTATTGTTCTTCCTTAGCTAAACAATGATTGTCAGACGTTCTACTGATTGCGTGTTTATTTTCCTCAAGGAGGCTCAAGTGCTTGCTGAGGGAGTGATCATCATCTTCCATTGACCTAATTAATTTTTTTTTTTACTTTTTAGATGTTTAATTTATTTTTTCCTTAAATAAAGGAAAAAACCTCACACAATGTAAAAAAGGTTTTTATATAATGAAAAAAATTCGAACATAAAATGACCAAAGAATGACATAAATAAGATATTTAAGGCCCCTAAAGATGGACGGACCGTACGAAACATAGGCAAGATTAATTAGCAATGTAAAATATATTAATTAAAGAAATTTTAATATGAATATTAAGATAAATTTTCTGAAGGGAAAAAAAGAGTCTAATATAGTCTATTACAATAAAACATTCTCTTTAAAAATTCCAACAGAGTAATGTATTTTTCTTCATTTTCTGGTGCAGTTATTTTTTGGTAAGCAAATGTTTTTCTAAAATTTTAGTAGCAATTATAGAAAAATTATTGAATATATAGTTAGTCCAAGAATATATATATATTGTAGGTTCAAACAAAACAGCCTATAGATTAGTTTAGTTTTGTGCAAATAAATATTTCCAATATGAACAGTCTGTCCCACAATTACCTTAATTACCAATTAGCAGAAAAAAAGTAACCACTGAATTATTTTAGTTGCTAACTTTTACACGATTATATTTGTTATCAAAAGAATCAATCTCTATTAAGTCATTTAAGTTGTAATTTATTTATTTTAAGTATTGAAAGAGCACGAGTGAAAACCTTCTGATTGTCCTACAATAATTTCTTGTTGGATTGTTGCTCTTCCTCACCCTTGTAATTGACTGCTCAATGTCGCAAACTAACGTAGTTAACTAGTTTGGATTGGAGGTTGACAAGGCGCTTCCAAATTAAATAAAAGTCCTAACAAGCAGGCTCAAACTTTTATAAAAGTTTTAGTCGAGTTCCATTAACCAAACCTGAACTAAAACCTGACCGTTGTGTTATTTTAAAAACTTTTTATGCGCCTATCATATAATTTACAGTATATCTAAGAACACCTTTTAAATAACTGAATGAAGTTTTAAAAAAAAAAATTAACATAAAATTACGAAAAAATAGAATACTACTCCACACCACTACACCACAATACTACCATGTCACAGTATTCACTAATCTTAACTATTTTTTAAATGTTTATTTGATTCTCATTTGGTTATAACAGAGGTTTGTCGTTTATTTTTTCAGGGATTGTTAATTCTCTAACCAACTCGAATTCTTCCCTAGGGTATACGACTCTAAAATTAATAAGATGAATTAATTTATTTTATAGACTATGAAAACAAATAACATTTTATGAACTATTCATTTTAGTACTTTTTTTATCCAACTCTTTTTCAAAGTATCGCTAAAAACCACAAATAATTTTTTCATGATCGTAAAGGATAGAAAAAAATAATAAAATGAGATTAAAATGTTTTAGAATTAAATTTTTCTTTATAATCCGTCACCATATTCCAGAAACTCATTTTTTCAATAGCCATTATATCATGACAGTCATTTTAGTATCCTCGGTTGATAGAATTATAGATAACAAATATATATTTATATTATTTTTTATATGCACCTTTTGTATAAAAAAAAATAAACAGCGTTGTCTTCAGTAAGCACAATATAAGAAAAATATCCAAAAGGAATTTGCTTTATAATTTCATTTTCTAACAGAATCCGGAAAAAAAATACCTCGTTCTATTGGAAACTCCAGAGCTTGAGATTTGAATATTAACGTTTTACCTAAATAATAAACCACTAGCCAATATTATCACTCAGGGAAAGTCAATTAAATTTTCATAAATTGTAGAGGTTAGGAGGTAAACACGGATATACCTATGCAGTTAATTTTTTTTTAATAGAAATATTTTAACGACGGTAATTACCAAATATCTGATCTCATTAGTGTGATTGCATCAGGACTTAGAAGAGGTGTAATACCTTCCTATGCTTTTGCCAATGCAGCTGCGAACAAAAGCAGTTTAACGGAGGCTCCAGAGGAGTTAGATGAAGGTTTAGACAACACACCAACTCACATACTTATTTCTAGCTCTCTAATGCAATTAGAAGGGATTGTATATGTGCAAAATATCTTTGAAAACACGAAAAAAACAGAATAATTATACAAGACTTTTTTTTTTTATAAATAACATCCTTAAAAATTGAATTTAAGATCGTTTGATCAAAAAGAGACGTTAAAGAGAAATATATTTAACTGGAAAAATGTATTTATTTTATTTTTTTTATAGAGTGTATATTTATATACGCTACATTAACTATTGTACACGACTATAGGTTTAATGTATATATAGCTATGACAGCCGTGTTCACTACAGCCTTAAATGTTCAAGGACGTCCTTCTGATCACTTTGGATGAAGTGGAAAATTCTATTAAATAAAATATAAGGCAAACAGATATAGATGATGTACCATGGTATAATATTGCTTATCTGAGAATAATAGCAAAAATGTGTACTCCTCAATCTCAAACCCACCCTCACATTGGAAAAGGCAGATGACATAGTTCACTTTTACCCCCCTCCCTCCCCCTGCTCCATTTGGGAAGTTTTCTGTCTATTGGAAATGTGAGAAAGGGAGAGAACAACTTCTTAATATCGGATATATTCCTCTTATCAGCATATTTTATAGGGAACTTTGTACTATTGGGAATACATCTTAAAAATTAAATTTCATTAGAGAAGTAAAGTTATGGTGTTTTTACAGTAGTACGAAATTGATGTAGAATAAAACAAGATGTTGATAAATTCTTCAATTGTGTCAAGTTGAAAACATTTTAGCAGAAAATAGATCAATATTTTCCAAGACTGATGAAAAAAAATGTATTACATTTTTTTATAAAAAAAAAAAACTGAATATTATGAGGAATATATATATTGTAATAAGGTGGTATATTTATATTTTTTTAATTTATAAAAATATGTAATGTAATTTAATTATTTTAAAGCTAGCAATAGCTACTATAAAAATACATATTTATGTGTGTTACAACTGTTTATATGTTTACCTATCTAGCAGTGGAATAAATGCTACATAGATATTGATAAAGACATTTTTAAATTTAGCTTTATACACTACAATAATCAGACCAATTTGGACATATGGAATTGAGCTCTGGGGCTCCACCTAACCATCAAATTCATCCAATCGTCACACATAACATCTATTGAAGAATGGTGTAAAAACTGGCGAATCAAAATAAATCCTGACAAATCCCACCAGATCACCTTTACTCTCCGTCGTAAACCTCTGCCCTCCTTTCCTACAGTATCCTTTCTAAATATACCACTAATGCCTGTTGAACAGATTCGATACTTAGGACTCCATCTTGACAAGAGACTTACTTGGAATCCACATACAAGACTGAAACGACAAGAAACTGCTCGTAGATTCCGATTGCTACAACACTTACTTGAAAAACGCTCTAAACTTCCCATTCACTACAAAAAATTAGTAACACTACAATAATCAGACCAATTTTGGACATATGGAATTGAGCTCTGGGGCTCCACCAAACCATCAAATTCTTCCCGCATTTAATCGTTACAACCCAAAATCCTACGTAAAATCCTTGATGCTCCTTATTAGGTCACAAATAAACTCATTTATAAAGACCTTAACATCCCATACGTTGCAGATTTGACCCAAAACAGATATGCGTCTTTTTATTCCAAACTCCTTAACCATCCTAACCCATTAATTCTTAATCTTTCATCCTTAACAATCCCTGATAATCCTCCGAGGCGTCTGAAAAGAAGATGACCACGGGACCTTCTAATTTAAATTAATGTTTGAAGTACCACCAATGGGTGGTTCCTTCCCAAGATTTTCAAGTCTATATGAAACATACTACATATTTACCTATTGTATTATTTTGTACAGTTGTAAATTACATTAAATAAATAATTTAAAAAAAAATTTAGCTTAACTATGCCATGATTGAATATTATGCTATTATACAATAGTCAGTATTCTTTATGACATTGTAAATGAAAGTTAGCAACAACGATTGTGTATCAGAGAACAAAAAAAGATTTATTATCTACTGCTTTAAATTGAAGAATCGATCGAAACGCAATTAAGTCGGTCCCCTTTGTCTTTTATGAGCGGCTATTATTAATTATTTTCAGAAGTAATTGAAACCACTTAACAACTCCATAAATTTCGGTTAGGTTTATTAGTTTATTCATGGTCGAGAGTTTAACGATTTCGTCCCAGCTGCTGCTACACTGTTGAACTATGTAAAGTATATTCTTCAAAACCTTATGTTCAAGAGTTTTGAACGGTAAATTATTTTAATGTATCATTCTAAACCAATTTTAATTACGTTTCCTTCAAATTAATAAATAGGAAAATATGGCGCACATACATGGTACGTGACCCAAATAAAGCACATCTGCCATTTATATTGCTAATTATCCATTTTTTTAAAAAGATTTATTCTGCCTTCTAATTCTATACTAATCTTGGAGCTATGCCTGAAAACATGTTAGGTACGAATATTCAATGTTTCTGTTTTGTGCTGTTTTTTATCACAGATCCTTACAGACTCAATGAGAGTCAGAGCATGATTCTACTCCTAGGACCACCATAGAATAAATATTCATTGGTCTGTTATAAATATAGATATTAATATATTGTGGGAAGCGAGGAAATAAGGATATTAACCATAATCCACGATACTATATTTGGAATACGACCAATTCTAAATATAATCAAAACTTATTTTGTGAGATGTGCCACTATTCAACCAAAGCAGAAATGTCTAATAAGCTACATGTATTATGATTTCCTGATACCTATGCCACCTTATTTTTTTTCTATTTGTATTATTATTATTAGTTTGCAAAAAAACAAGCAAAAAAACTAAAGCCCACTTGTAAATTTTGAGAGGGGTGAATATTATTTTTGGTGACAGACCATTTTATTTTGAATTTTGATAATGCATGAACTTAGAGTTAGATCAAAAATTATAATTCAATAAAATAAATCGTTTTGTGTTTTAAATGTCAATATAAATTTAACTTATTCTATAAATAGCAAAAGAAATTGCTGAAACGGATTAATTATAATTATTAATAACATGATCAATATTTTATTTTTACAAGAAGAAAATAAAATTCAGTTAAGATGATCAAAATACACACAAATCTTGTACGAGCTAGTTCATGTAGTTATTACAGTTTTGTAGACCACTCAGTTACGAAGCCATTGTAAAAAAAATGTTTCTATTTATTAGTCTTAGTTTGTATTCTGTGCACATTAGAGTTTAATAATTAGTTTAAAAAATTCTTTTTTAAAATAACTTTTTTTTCACCCGGGTCCTTGAAGTTAGTAGCGTCGTGCTTTACCGCATGAAGAGGAATCATGGCTATGAACACAACACAAAAAAAAAGCAATCCTTCCCCGCCGGACCCACCTCGCTAAGACCCCAGGGGAGTGACGGTCCTAAAAATACAACAATAAAATCGCGAAGCATCGTCTCTATATAATTTGCTGTTAGTTATTATTAGCTGAACCTCAAGTATTTATTCACAAATGGCGGGCCTTATTTAGAACTGAAGTAACTAATAAGTTTAACCAACAAAGAACAGTAAAACATAAAATTCTTTAACAAATGCAACCGTTTTATTAGAACGTAAATAAAATAAAAAAACAATTAGAATAAGATATTGTTTCAGTTATTTACATTATTTAGTGCTCTTTTGTGCACAGGCAAAAAACAAAACGATTTTTTAAGATATGTATTATTAAGGACACCAGTTGGATTATTTATGTTATTACGGGGTATTCAAAAAATTTCAAATATTCAAAAGATGTCCAAATAATTCAGATTTTTATACAAGAAAGGTGATCCGGAAAACCCGAAATAAAAACATTCCCGAAGGCAAGAACAGACAATGCAATTATATTGCAAGGTTATTTTATTTTATGTTATTTATTTTTTTTTTTTATTTTTTTTTTTAATACCAGATCGGCCTGGTGGGCCTTACATGGTTGATATAACTTATATTATATATATTTTTTTTAACAGTTGATTACGAGGGGATAGTCATACAAATGACACCCCTAACTATATACAATGTTCTTATTAAAAGAAAAAAAATATAATAATAAAATAAATAGATATGAATAATGCTTCTTAATAA
>NW_027115723.1:992030-1049735 GCF_000696795.3 Halyomorpha halys | reverse complement strand
CTCCTTTAACTGTCGGCAACTGGGAGTGGAACTTATAGTGGAATTTCAAATAATATGAAAAGTTTTGCATAATCTTCATATATTTATTTTGTTCATTTGACTGAATAAAAAATGCCAAAAAAAAAGAAATTAAATTTAACTAATTAATTTACATTGTACTTTATAATAAACATTAAACAATTTCCTACTGGTATGATAAATTCTCAATGTAAAATACTGTGGGTATGCTATAAGGAAAGAAGAAAGGACGAAAATAGGGAAGGAAGAAAGGGACAAGCAAAGCCATAAAGATTGGAATGAGATGAAGCTGTGATTAGACTGAGTGCTGGGCGATTACTGTGCCTCAGGAAATTTTCCGAGTCCTTTTGGGAAAATATCAGAAGACACTGTTTATGGAAAATTCACAACCAAATGAAAAGATGACTTTTTTCTTGACTCCCGGGATTGTTTCAAATCAATCAACTTCGCAACTTCGTGAAAATAAGGAAAACAATAATAATAAATAGTAACATGTTAAAAATATATATATATATATATATATATATATATACTCGTAAACAATTATGGTATTCAAATTCGAATCTGAAATTTCTTGATTGAAAAGATAATAACTGCTAATAAATAATAACTACTATATTAAATAAACATATATTAATAAATAGAGGTCTAATATTTGACTAACTATGAAGCTATTATGTTATTTCATTATTGCTTTCCTCAAGAAATATAAATTTAAAATCAATTCAACTGGAGATTTTATTTCTCAGGTTTGTTTCTTGAACATTTTATAATTTTTAACTTAAATTAAATTTTCAGGATTTGCTTAAAAAAAATAAATAAAAAAAGGCAGGTTAAGAGAAAAAACTTGAGAATCCCAGAAGGCATCTCTTTAATACTAACTCAATTAACATCAAATAAAAAAACCAGAGCACTGTAAACGCTGTGAACCGAACTCCAGTGCTGGAGTCAAAAAGGAAATCCCTGGAGTCACTGACACTGGAGGTTTTTTTTTTTTATCTGGACGATAGCTTACCGCCGTTATAATACAGCGAAAATGCTTCACAAACCATAGGGTTGTGTTTCCAAAACATGTGTCTATCTCAACATAAGAGCTGGTTTCACAAACAACCTATTTCAATGAAATTACTTTTACCAAACTTGTTTTGAAACTTCTTACTTAAAATGTCTGGTATATCAATGAATCCTGATAAAAAAGTGTCAACAAAAATAAATATTATTCCAATATTTCTGGTCAAATATTTATTATTTTCAATTGTGTTCTATAGTTATTTCTTACCTCTTCAACTAGGTAAAAAGTATATTTTATTTTATTTTATAAGGGATACATTTTTCATATCTGATTTTCAAAAGATATTTACTTTTCAGAGTGCAAAAAAAATGTCTTAATCGAATGGACTGATTTAGTAGCTTCGTTTTATTTTATTAATTATTATTTTTAGTAGGTTTTGGCCCCCCGATCCCTTATTAAAAATAAAGACCCTATGCAGAAGCCAAAAAATTGGTTTTTCGATTCTGATGAAACTGGCTTAAAGTCTACTTAAAGCCACACAAACAAAAGTGTATTAATCGAAAACGAATTAGTGCATATTATGGTAAATTATATACATGTATGATTTTTATAGTGGACCAATTTTGTTTTATTTTTATTAGAGTTGGGATCAGGCTACTGCTATAGCGATGAAACTTGCTTAAAGTTTTCTTATTTTAAAGTTCTTTGCTTCTTTACGTTTTTATATTTAGAATAAACATCCGAGAAAAAGCAGGAAAAGTTGCATTGTTTCCGCATAATCCAGAGTGTACAATGGAAAATTTTATAAATGTTGGTTTGAAAGCCAATGCAATAACAAAAGAAAATAATAAATGTGTAAACTGTTCGTGTAAGTAAAGATACAGCTTTTTAAAAATGGTACCCACGTTGTATGAACCCATTCTGAGTATATAAAGAATTTGAACGGAAAGTATGAATCTTTCGGAACATTCCAGACATTCATTTAAGTGATTATTGCATTGTCTGAAAAGCTAAACTTAAACAGCCAAAAAATATTGATCTGAACAAAAACTACGAAAAGACTCCCACTCCCATAACATTTTAATAGGACCAGCATCAGGGAAAACACATAAATAGCGGTAAGGAAATTCATGGTCACTAATGAACTCGACTAAAGATCGTAGACAATAAACGTAGTTAAAAAATATTTTCACTTATCTTTATTCCATATGTATTTTGATTTTATTACCAAAATAATACAAGAACAAATTATGCTTATTACTTTTTTTTTTTTTCAAAACATACAAGATTATGGCTTCCCCCTCTAATTGACAATGGCTTGTACCCCTCCCCTAGTTTCAATCCTGGGTACGCCCATGATACAATTGCCCATGAAGACTATTGCCGCTTCATTTCATAAAAAGCTATAAATTAAAGTATAAACAGGCTAGGTTTAATGATGAATATTAAGTAACAAACAACACAGTTTCTGAATTATTTAAGCTGTTTGTGTTTTATTTTTTTATTTATTTTATTTAACGGAATTGATTTTTTTTTATACGGGTTCGAAACCCGAGGACTTATGACTGTTTATGATTGGATACTAATATAAAATTATCTAGTATTAATAAAACGTTTAAATAAATTCTGCCTGTTAAGACTAATCTTAAAATTTAAGATAATTTTTCAATAATAGTTTATCATCAAATGCCATTTAATAGTAAAAGCTCTTCATAGAAAAAAAAAAAATAATTTTAATTTATTGGATTTGATTTTTTTTAGTAATTGAATAGTTATTATTTTCACAATAACTAATAAAGTACTATAGTAATAATTATTATTGTTCATTGATAACTAGATTTACTAATTGCAAGTGACATTAAAGGCAGTCAAGCGTGGTCACCTTTAAAAAAAAAAAAAAAAAGTATCCTTTAAATTCCATAAAACATAGTAATCTAAATTGGAAAAGAGACGAATAGTGATTTAACTCGGTAAACTCGAACTTTACTAACTAGATGAACAAGACAATTTTGAAACTTTGAGGTAGTTAGTTATTAAATACTGCAAGTTGACTATTTCCGAGTTTGGACGTTTTATTATTAATTAACTTTTCCACTTTAGCGGTCGCTGTGGTAGAGGACCTTTTGTTTAAAGCCTAAAAGTTTTTCCAATGAGAATTACTACAAAAATTATTGAGGCACGTGGATTGGAGGGCTTAGCATAGGTCAGGTCATGAACACAGTAAAAACCTTACGACTCTAATATTCCCTTTTGTTCGCTAAGGTTCTGAAAAGAATTTCGTATTCACGTGGGAAGTTTTCGGCTGGGTAAGATAGAAATAATACTTTCATGGAATATGAAACAGTTCGGACAGGCTTTTTTTTTTATTTGACCCCTAGATTAAAAAGTTTCGCCCGTCACGTCGAAAACGGGATAGCATTCCCTTGCAACACCCTCGGGTAGTACATTTCTTGTTTCACCAAAAATCTATTTTAATAATTCCATTTATTGTGGAATCTTCTTTTGAAACATAATCATTTTATTTTTTAAATTAGGTAAAAAAATTATTACAATTTTTTTTTCTTCAACTAGTTTAAGTATCAGCTACTTATTCTTAGTCTTTTCGATTTCTACCACAGTTATTTTCTGTTTCTATAAAATTATTTTATCATATATGTCATCCACCGTTTAATCGGTGTATTATATTACTAAGCATCATATTTGAAATTCTAAAGTAAATTTTGAGACCTCTAGTAATTTTTTTTTTTTAGAAAAAATATATTTTTAAATTTTCAGCCTTTAGAGATATGATGTAGATAAACTTCCTTGGCAACTATTATTTTTTTTAGTTAAATAAAAGTTTTTAATTATTTTTGCATGATTCTAATTCTGAAAATAATTCCCTAATGGGACTAGAGGGTTAAATGTTACATATGAATTTTTTTTTTTAAAATGTGTTTTTTCTATAAAAATTCTGAAACACTTTTACGTTTTCAAATATTAAATATATTAATTTACATAATAAACCATTATTGTAATAATTGTATCGTATTTTAGAACGTTTGGTTGTGTCATCATTTTGGGCCCAATATGTTTATTTTTCAGTTTTTATAATTGCTCTATCATTCGCATTACACATTTGGCTGTTATTATCAGTGATCTCTGGAACTTGCATTATTACTGTTCGTCAATTAGTCATATTAATTTACAAGTTGTAGTCAATATAAATTAATATTAATACAAGAGATGAAGCATTAATAAATACTAATGAAATCACGGACCTCACCGATGATATGACCTGTGCGCTAAAACAATGAACATATTTAAACATTGTTACTAACATAAAAGAAAAGAAAAGAGAAAAAAAAAGAAATATTTCTTGAAACAACTAGTCTTCTCCTAAGTGGATTTTGGCAAGAACATATTTTACGTTACCCTAGCAGCGAGCTTAACAACCTTGAAACATTATGGTAGAAGGATTAAAGGCCTCCATTTCCTCTGACGTAAAGGATATATAATTTTATATAAAGGATTATCTGGATAAACAGGGTCACGTAAGCTATGAAAACTACCGTTAGAAAAAAGAAGAAAAAAATCTCATGCAAATTAAATAAGCTATCGGCGGAGTGAGTGTGATCTTGTCGTCATAACTGACGTCACGAAGGAAATGGTTTTCATGTTTCTGATCTTATATAATGAAAAAAAAACATGTAAAATAAATCATTACCTAATGAATCTGGATTTAGCTGAGAAACGTATTGCAATTTTCGTTTGTAAAAACTTTTTTTTCTTTTTAAATATCATCTACTTTTTGTATCATGAAAAAAGACGATATAAATACATTATTTGAAGCATTAAATAGTCACCATGACAAAGTTCACCACGGAATTGGAAAAGGAAGAAAAACAAAGATTTTTTGATATGATGATTATAAGACATGGAAAGGATACAACAACTGAATGGACAAAGAAAGAAACAAGTAGTAATTTGATATTAAATTACTATTCTTACCATCCTTTTCAAATGAAATACAATGTAATTAATAATTATGTAAACAAGGCTATAAGAATAACGGATGATAATAGGCTGAACAGAGTAAAAAGTATAAAATATATATAAAGTATAAAATTCCAAAGATAGGATGGAAAATAAAATAGTAAATAATAAAGCAATTAAAAGGAATATTGCGGATTCAACTAAAAGGTTTATCAGAAGATATCCTGAGTTAATTTAAAGATTATGATGTTGATGAATACTCATTATGTTCTATACCTAACAATACAATTTAAAATTATTATAGCAATTGAAAATAAAAATTATTATAGCAAGGACAGAATTGAAATAAAAAGTCAATCAGGATTGATATATAAAATTCCATGTTTATATGACAGTGATAGTGATAATTAATCGAAAATTAAAAGTTTGAAAAGAATAGGCAACTAAACATAAGCTTACGTAAGCTTATTAATAATTAATATAATATGGTTCTCTATTAATTGACTTTTTCATACCGTTTTTTTAATTATAATTAATGACCAGGGCAGAATAGCCTGCAAAACATTTTTAAATTTTTGATTTGAGAAGAGAATTTATATTTGAAGGTATGTTGTATTATTAGTAATAATGTTGTGTTATAATTGTTACAAATGAATGTATAATAAGCTGGTAAATGTTTAGATTTGGCCGAAACGTTGGACTATTAATTAATAAAGAGTGTTGAGACTAAAAAAGGATCCATTTGATTTATTTAATGAATTAACTTATTATTTTAATAGGAAGTTATTAAATAATATTTTGCTAAAAAAAAAAAAATTAAGAATAACTATATTAGCTCTTCATGTGTTTTCAGGTGGTTTAGGATTTTCTGAGTACTGACCGCTCCTCGCTTTATCTGTATAACGAATTCATGTTGATACCATTAAGTATCCAAGTCCGTGTCAACGTCGAATTACAGTCAACAGCAATGGGTTTTTAAATTCAAATTAAAAAAAAAATATTATACAAATAATTGTAATCTTGTTTGTGTTTTGCTAAATTCTTATTCGTAAGTTCATTACGATTGTTATTCACTCACCATTATAATTCAATTTACCGCTATTCTTATACCAAGGATTCTATTTTCACTACTCCCACCAAATCCGGAAGATTTTCCTAGAAACTGAGCAATAGACATCTCAAAAGTTTTATAAATATTTGTTCAGTAGTTGATGAACTAGAAAGTTACTTAGAAATGTAGGAAACATACATGAATTATTCTCTTCATCAACTGTTTCAGAATGAAAGTATATGACGTAAATCATGGGTGTATTGATTTGTTTCGCACTGGTAAAAAAAAAAAAGTTATCTTAGAACTATCCTATTTTTCTCTACTGATAATTAATTTTCCATTAACAATTCTATTTGTAAGGGAACTTTACACGAATTCCCTCTTACAAATAAAAATCATATTTCAAATTATCTAGATTATAAGATTTATGGAAATGCCTTTGCATGCACGATATTTCTTCTGGTGTTCTGGATTATGCAACTAATGCTAATGATCATATTTTTATAACAATAAATAATTTACTATTGATATGTTGCAGTAATAGTGGCTGTGGCCGGGGCATTGATGATGGTACTGGGGATGGCTGCAGCCTGCTTGGTACTGCGAAGGAGGCGTAATCCCGAAGAGGAGGACTCTTTGGCACCTCACATCCTGGTATATCCTTCCTACCAAGGTGATTCAGTCCCTCAACTCATGTAAGTCACAAGAATTTAACCAGACGTCTATTATATACTATTAATTTATAGGAGACTCAATCAACTCCATGATAATTCGAAGCCGTTGTAAGCTGAAAGAGTTGAGGTGTCACCTCAACAATCTTATAACTGCAACAGTGCTGGTTCGATTCTAGCATGAGTGAATTGACTTTTATTTGGTAGAGGCCCCATGGAATAAAAACACAACTCTCTCACTCTGTTTAGAATAAGTTATTTACCTCGAAAATAACCCCTCCCCTCCCTAAATATCAGAAATGAACATATGTGCGGTAAACTAAAAGATAAAAACTATGATAACCCACAATAATATTTATGAGGCGTTCATAAATTACACACATTAAGTAATTTATTTATTTATTTATAAACAACCCAATTTCTGATTTGAGGACATTGTAACATGAAACATTTATAATGCGACTTGTAAAAAAATACTTGTAATATTTTTATTTATAATAGTATTGTCATTGTAAAATACCAAGCTTAATAATATTTTGGAATATTTTTAACTATAATTGTAACATATAACAAAAACTTTCGACCAACAAAACCTCTATAATCGAAATAATGAACACTAAACTGATTTCCAGCATTGGAAAATATAATTGAAATTATTTTATAGTAACGCTTAAAATATAACTAAGGTCTCTAAAGTGTTCTAGACTCGTTTTAATAATTCGACTTCTTAAGTTGGTTTTTGATAAAATATTTGTTATTCTTCATTGAAATTTACAAGTCTGTTACACATTTTTACTTTCACTTATTTATATATGGAATATAAAGTAAGGGGAAGTGTAATCGAGAAAAATTTTGAATTCGAGTTTTCAATGAAAATACATCTTTAGAGGTCACTTGAGTCCTAAAAACCCAATCACGCAAATTTGGGGTGTATGTATGATGAAATAGCCTTGCGCAAGAACGAAAAAGTCGTACGAAAATGAAATTACTTATTTAAGGTTGATATAAACCTGGGATATAATAGCTATGTCTCTAGAATAAACCTACCGAAATCGATTTTTCGATTTTCTCTTAAACAGTTTAACGATTTTAACTAAACTTGGCAAATCAATGAGAACTGTAGCGGTATTTAATATCAGATAGGTTTTATCCTCATTAAAATTGACTAACAAGGCTTAAACGGCGAATTTTCAAAAAATCTTTATTTTAAATACTTTTTTTTTATTTGAATATAATAGAGCGTTTTTTATTGTTAACAATAACATACAATGTATAAATACAAAATATGAAAGAATTTAATTAGTAACTAAGGGAAAAATAGATAAATCCAATTAAAACAGAAAGTGAATGAGTGAGAAAGTGAACACGATCTTTTCCGATTGCATGACTGCTTCGTTATCTTTTGTTCTACAATTTTTTTTTTTTTTTCCAACTCGAGAAACCCTTAGATACGAACTTTTTCAGTAAATGGAAAATAAAAAAAAAATATTCATAATTTTTGTCTTCTCTGGTTTTTAATTTTTTTTTCGAAAATCACAAAAATTACGATAAATTCCACACGATCTCACTGACAATTTAGGAGAGGTTTACCGCAGCTGGTTCGTCAATACAATAACGTTACATAGTAATCTTTACATGCTTACTGTTAACGAATACATAATAACCAAATGAGATCAAAGATTCCAAATGTGTCATATAAGGACATTTTAATAATAAATGGTAAATTTAATGGTAATGGTAAATGACGGGGTAACGTTCCTAGAAGACTGTTGAGGATTTGGGTAAGGGATCTGGATGTGAAACAATTTAATTTGGTCTATCGCCAGGAGGTGTTTTGGGTACTGTTTTCTTTCATGACATTTATATAAGAACATCCAATTCGATAGACATCATTTGAATTTAGAATTGTAAATAAGATAAGAAGTTAAAAAATATATATAACAATACAGGATGGATGAAAATCATAATTCAGAATAAATCAATCTATAACTCAGACCAAATAATAATTTCTAATATTAACCTGATGAAAAAAATGGATTTATGTTATTACACAATACAATGAAATTAAAACACATAATTTATATATTTCATTCGTTATTTATTTTTATTCTTAGAATCAAGCCAGATCGGAAGGTTAAATTGCTTTGAGAGGCAACACAAGATTGACTTTATCTCTCGAGCTGATTGTAATTTCCCTCGATGCCAATTCAGGGGAAATTCGAATTTAACTCAGTCGATGATTGGGTTTCAAACTCAGAAGCCCCGTTTCTTTTCCGAATGATACTTTACTTCAAAGATACCAAATACTGAAATACTAGTACTATGTTACGTAATATTCTATTCTGGTCAACTTGTACTCAAATGTTTGCTAAAAACTCTGTTTTCTGAGTAGTAATTTACAAAGGATTATTAATGAAAAATTAAATATTTATTCCAAAACCATATCCAACAGTTTATAATTGGCTCGGAGAGAGTTTTTCTCAGCTTTACGAATGCACGATAACTGTAAATTCCTTTTTTCGGCCGGAGTAAAATAATAAATTAAAATTTTAATGTAAAAAGTCAAATAAAATAATTATTCATGTTGACGTTTCGGTCTGAGTTTCAGGCTTTCCTTGGGTTGCTTGAGGTAGAGATACTGGCTAAACGTTTTGTTTATTTGTATTTTTTTGCTGAGCGCAGCCCCCCACCATCTTCTCCACTTATTAATCTACGGCCAACTATCTACACCCCAGATTTAAAACTCATATAAATATTATTACTTTTACAATATAAACATTGAAAAAGAATTATTTTTTTGCTCTTATTCCAGCATTTGAAGAGTAGTGAAAACAATAACCAAAGAAGATTACAATTTTGATTCTTAAATTTCTCAACTATTTCTACTCATGCAAATGAAATATCGAATAAAACTTTGAGATAACTTGGTAAGAAAGTTTGTTGAAACTGAAGTTGTAATAATGATAATTCCAAAATAGCAACCCTTAGTTATGGGCGACAGAATGGGTTATCTCAAGTTTCCGACGTCAGACCCCATTCGCGTCAATTTCCATTAAGGAACATATCTTGGGGTATTAATAATTTGTCATGAACTCTCTATAGGATTGAAATTAAATATTCATGCCCACACTATAATTCTGATGATAATAAAACTTTAACTGAAGAAATTATCTTTAGTAAAATAAAATATGGACGCCCTTAAAATATTTTATTTTATAGGCCAGTGACGTTATTCATGAACAGATATTGGCAAAAGGAAGTCGAAAAATAGTATCGATTTTTTTCATTTGATGAAACATTGAATAATTTTTATAATAGTTACTATTATTATTATTATTATTAATTAGTATTACTTATATCTTAGCAATTATGTACAACGGGCTGCACTGGAAAGAGCTCATTGTAGTATTTGAGGGATTAATGCAATACCACAGTTGTTACTACTGTTGCTTTAATATAAATTCTTTATTGTTATTTAAAATTATTGAATGGTTAAAAGCATTGGTTTTTAATTCGTATTTTTTTTTTTTTTTTTTTTTTTTTTTTTTTTTTTTTTTTTTTTTTACACGTTTCAGTTAAAATTGCACACACAGACAGATGTTTTCCCATTGTCATTTTGTATTTTAATTGTTGTGTGGATCCAATTTTATATATTTTTTAAATAAGCACATTTACAAAAATTTTAAAAACAAAAAGAATTACAACATAGAGATGTTGAGTATACAGTTACATTTTATGTTCTTAAAGTACAGTTACATCGAGAAGGTTTAGGTGATGAACTACATGGGTGCTAAACAAGTTGAATAGAATGGTAGATTCTGCTAGATTCATATAACATCACGAACCATTCAACAAAATATTATGAATTATTTTAAGTTGCACTTTGTAAACATTTTTCCAAAGTAAGATAATAGATAACATTAATAGAACTAAGATATTGCTAAAAATTATTTAAAGTATAAAAATGAACAAAGGAAATAAGTTACATTTGAAGGTGACAACATATATTTTTTCCTTCAAATTTTATTTGCTAATCGTCAAATTCCCCTACTTCCCTGCACGGTCGGTACCTTGCAACCACCTTTTCCTCATTCTTTAGGTTTCCTATATTCTGGAAGGTGGATGTCCTATTTTGTCCATTATTTTCTTTTTTTTCTTTATCTTTATTTTAATCTTATTTTTCGTAGTTTAGTGTTTCCTGTATGTTTATATGTATATATTATTTTTTTATCTATATTCTTATTTGTTATTATTTCCTTTTTTCATTAATAGTCTAATAATTTTCTATAATTCTTGTTCATTTATATTTTTCACTGTACATCTTATTTTTATTTTCTTTAGTTTATTTTTTTAACTTTTATATACATTTTCACATATTTTAAAACATTTTTAGCCATAACTTAGTTTAATTTTATTTCATTTTATCTATTCTCTAACTTTTTTACATTATTTTAGTTTTTTATATCTTTTATTTAGCCCTGATGAAGCCCTGCAAACTGGGATGAAACGTTGGCTCACAATAAATAAATAGTTTAATTATTCTTTGACCGCATCCGGACCCTGTTCTTTTTATATATAATTTATGTTCTAAACAAATTTGGTTCTATGTTTGTTGTCTATTGTAAATTATTTTCTCTGGCATATTGAATGATGCAACGGTTTATCCAATTATAATGAAATTTTCAACTATTGTGCGGGTTGATATCTGGTCCCATATCAATTTTATCAGATATCATCGACTAATTTTGCTGGTCAAAACTATTTTTCTTGACACACAAGTTTCAAACACCCCTCTTTTCATACATCCTAAAACGACAAATCAAATTTATCTAAAATAATATTTATTCTTTTATAATTTACTCTTACTATTATTTATCCTTTAAATGCAGGTATATATGAACCTAAATTTCAATTAGAAAAAGCGTGAAAGCTGTAATAATCTATGCACATAGCAAGCATTTATAATTATTAGTTACTCGAGTACAAATGACCTTAGTGGTTGAAACCATTTAAAATAAATACAATAATTCTTTAAAAAGTACATACTTATTCGTAATTAGTTGCTATTATTTCTAGGCCTACAGAGTATTCGTTTCCTCCATTTTGCTGATGGGCCACCATAGTAGATTACAATTAAAAACCCAAAGCAACCTGGTACGCAGCGGTCATATATCCAAGTACGGAATAGTCGTATCTGGAAATTAATATAGAAACTCTTAGTTTTATGAATCACGCAGTACATTAAACAATATGTAATATAATTCAAATAAAACTCAAGTCACTGACAATAGACAAAGCAGCTAAAATCCAGGCTTTGACAGTTCTCATCGACCCAGTACGCTTTGGAGCTGTCTTTGCTTCAATGGTTGTCATCCTTTAAACTGGAGTCAATTAATCATGACTAGGGTCAATCTGGTGGAAGATTGATTTCATACAATTAGGCAACAACTAATAAGTAATATAACAATATAAACGTATACATATTAATTGTTATATTAATGAAAACAGAAAATGACAATTAGAATATGACAGGCATTTCTTCCAAGAATATTGTTTTTGTTGAACAAGAAAAATTCAATAAAAAACTAATCTTCAGGTTTAATCTTCAGGTAAATAACTTCATCAGAAATAAAGGTTTCAATGATTTCTTTTCTTCATAGATTAATATCTTTCATGATTTCCGACAAAAAATGGAATAATTGTTTAATATGAATTAATACTTCTGTTAATTTAATTTTGATCATAAAATAGTAATTAAGAGCTTATAAGAATTATAACTTTATTTTTATTTTATTCTGTGAAATATAAATTTTTAGTTCACTCAATTTATGTTCAGCATATAAAAATTAAACATAAAATAGAACTATCCAATGCAATCTAAAGCCAAATAAGTGATAAAACTGACCTATTATTTACGATACGTTGAGCAATTTAGTCATTTGATTTACCACAGAAATTGGATACAATAACGAGGGCTGATAAAATAAACCAATTAAACTTTAATCTCTTATACCGACTTTAATTAATAAAACTACTGGAATGGTTTAATTTGCTTTTCTTTTTAGGAAATAGCTTTCCAAAAATTTAAAAAAAAAACATGCAGTTCTGTATTTTTATGAATATTATTTTATATCTATATCCTGGTGTCAGAAGACATCCAGCTCTTAAGTCGATACCTGACCCTCTGGTTTTATGTAGGGATGTTGGAAATATATCGAATTTACGATATTAAAAAAAAGTTTTTATTTTGATGTCAAAACATGATTTTTTTCCGAGATATGAGTATAAAATTTGTGTTTGCAATTTCAGAGACCTAATATACGTTTCTTTCGACCGGGTGCCCTTTATTACATTTTTATAGTTTTATAATTTCGAGCCATTTTGAAAACATGTGATGTAATCATATAATTTATTACTGTACAAAATTTATCACGATTCTGTGGAGTCGGCTGACCATCGCCTTGTCATACGTCGATTATGTGTCCGGTCCAAGGGTGGCGTCTTCTCGCATCTTCTAGATTTCTATGAAGTAGAGCTGGTGTAACTTTAACCGTTCCAGTGGTTCTTCTTACGAACGGTGCCTGGATAAAAAGGTGTCTGTGGCTGTCGCCATGTTGTAACATGTGATTCACGATGTCTTGATTTTACATTGAGGGGGGCACCACAATGTGCTTAAATAAATTTACAAAATCGGATGTTTACAATTTGACTGTCAAAAACCAATATTAAAAAAAAAATAATTTAGATAAAAAATGTCCAGAACTAAAATTTAGACAACTTCTGGAACGTGAAAGAAGTTATTTAATATAGTTTTTTTATCTTTAGTAGCTGTAAGAAATCCAACATTCGTTAGACGGTTTCAAACTGAAGCTTTCCGAAATTTTGATGTGTAGTCTTCGATATTCTGTATTACGACATCGATATTTTAAATAACAACTTCCATAACAAATCAAATTTTACTGAATTGAAGAACTGCCTGTGGCTGAACATGAACTACTGATTCTAATGTTGGAAGATACTGTTACAGCTGGTTTTGATTGAAATGGCAGGGAAGTCAGATTGAAGGGAGTGCAGGCCTGCAATTCGTCGTCGAGTTCAGCTGTAATTCAACTCTGCCTTAACTAATCAATTTCGAGTACCTTTCTAACACATATTCAAGTTTCAAGCATGTCACAATGGCATTCAGTGATTTAAATTACCTTGAATTGTTAAGAGATAGTTATCTTTTGCGCAATAATTTCTTTGAATTTCAGCATTTTTTTCAGTAATGCACCTTCTTAAACGATAACTAAAATAATAAATACAATCAAATCTCTTGAAGGTTTGAGGTTTAGTGTTTAAATATATATATAATCCAAAATCTAATTAAAAAATGAATCCCTCCGTACGCCGAATACGAGACATATTTCTCAGGCTATTGTTTTCAGATGTGACAGCTAAGTCAGAGCTCGCCCCAGAATTCGAAAATCCTTAATACCAATAATATTTCTTTAAAATCTCTTATAATAGCGGGCGATCAAAGGTGACATACGCTCATGACAATCTCAAAGGATAAACAAAAATTCAAAATATTTTAGAATTATTAACATCCCCCCCCCCAAAAAAAAGATCAATAATATATTTATGTATTTTATATGATATATTAACACGTTAATGAAATTATGTAAAAATTAAAAATAGCTAAATTTATAATTATCTGTATTCGTAATTATTTAATTTTCTTATGATAATTAAAAAAAAAAGATCATTATATTTTTTAATATAGCCACAAGCTTTATTAACAAAGAACTGATCAAAAGCATAATTAAGGTAATGTTTATCTTCAAAAGCTACCTGATAGGATGATGAGATATATGAAATTCAAAATAAAAATAATAACTATAATTGTTCACAAAACGATCCATAATATATTTTATAATTCTCTTGAAAGTTTTGAGGAAAAATTAAAGATTATAGAATTGTTTCATATAAAAAAAAACTATTAAAGCAGCAGAAGAAGAATTTAGTGCAGTGATAAAAAAAGGGATCTTAAAGACGGTTCTTCGACTTAGATGATTATATAGTTATGTTTATTCAAATAAACAGTATACTTTCTTAGATTTTTAGGAATTAAATAGCTGAGAGATTTACGATTTGAACCCTAATGTGTATTACCGGAATCCATCTACAACTTGAATAACAGATGAAAGCACTGGCAGTAACGGAATTTACTTCCTGGCGTAAAGTCCATGCACTTTAATCATTTATTCCACTTAGAAGTTTGATGCTTGAGTAATGATAACTTCATAAATTTATTTCTTAAATATCCGCTAAAGCAGAGTTAGATGTAAAATGTAGTTTTCTTTACTAACTTGAAAAAAGCATTGATGTTCGTAGATTGGAAATTACGTTTACTCAACTCTGATGACAATTCCGAATATTAATATGTCTGAAACCATCAAACTTTTATTTTAATCTCATGTTATAATTAGGGCAAAATTGATAAAACTAACTCATAGCCACTAATTGTATGAAGCATTATAAGACTTTTGGAACTATAAGGCCGTCTTAAAAGTATTTTTCACGATTTTCTTTACCACATTATATTTTAATCTGAATCACTTTTAAAAATATGGAACGAAAATCGTATTTTTCAAAAATTTTAAATATTTAATTAGATTTTAAGGGTATGTCTTACACACGAGACTATCTCGTATAAAATTACCAGACCTAATTACTTAAAATTATAATAGTATGAAATATAATGCACTCACAGAAAAAAAAAAAAATTAATACTTCTTCTTCGCTGATTTTGTTTCCTCAAGTCCTTTCTAACGTGAATTCTTTTCCAATATTGTCTCCCTTTACCCGCGTCGTCTAGTATTAGCACATAACAGAAGTCAGCCATAATGTTTATATTTCCACTTCCCTGGTTCCTCTTTTCTGTGTCCTTGATGTCCGAACGAAAACGTTCTATTCGCTGATATCGTAAAAAAAAACAAGTCAATATGTGAAATAACTGTTCATTCTCATGTTACATTCTGATTTCATAAAACCCTAAAACATTTTTTTACCCATAGTTTAAAAATCATTACGTTTCGCAATATCTTTTGTATCTAAAGTTTGTCACAACTATTTAGATTACCCAATATCTTTTTTGAGTTTATTCGGGGAAAATCGTTTCATTAAATTTATTATATTAGTGTGCTACCAATGGGTAGTTTCTCTACACGCCTGTAACACTCCAATTAACTTAGATCAGATTTACTAAATGTATTATAATGTACAGTTGTAAATAGCAATAAATAAATATTAAAAAAAAAATATTATACGCCGAATACTTAACTGACCTACCCTAATTCAATAGCCTATATATCCATTTTGAAATTTACGTTATCAAATTCACAGTGATGTTTGATCAACACCTGCCTTATAACTATATTCCCATTATAACCAAAAATCCATCTCTAATTTAAGATACGATTATTCAATATTTTCAAAGACTTAACTGCACCTAAATTCATTTGATTAAGGTTCCACAATATGGTTGTGTGCCTGGTGAATTTGAGATGAAACTGATGAGATTAATAATATTTTTCTTTAGATTCAAATTTTATGTTCCCAGACAACCCTGTCTCCGCTCGGTACGCCAATTTTAGAAGGGTAAACGCTGTTAGACTGTCAAAAGATCTCCTAATCTTAATTTATTCAACCCTTGTTCCTCTGTTTATCCCTCGAATACGAGACGCCAGTTAACCACATGTGTACAGCTCGTATAAAACTGCTTCCTTCAGCAAATTGGTCATTATTCGTGTTACATCTTAGCGAAATTTCTAATTATATCTATATATTATAGAAATTATTTCTATATTTTATTTTTTTAAATTGTTTATTTATTTATTGAAATTTACAACTGTAAAATAATAAAATTTGATGAATGTTTCAGAACACTTGATAATCTTGGTAAGGAACCACCCAATGGTGGTACTTCAAAACTTATATTTAAGTTTCATAAGCGAGCAATGAAAAAAAAAAAAAAAAGTGGAATAGTGAAGTTTACAAGTTTTAATTCTATGTCTATTTACCTCTAACATTTCTATACTTATCGCGAACTTTATTCCAAAACCTCCAACTAATATTTCTCTTAACACCTCTTTTGGTGTCCTTGAAGTCTTTTTTGCATTTACGTATCCAATGATGGTTTTAAGAATCGAACAAAATGAATAATGAACCAAAGATGCTTTGAAAACTCAGCAGTCAAAACACCTTTTTGGTTTTAAAACAGATGATGCAACCAACTCAAAGATTCAATTATACTCAAAACAAGTCTTCAGGAAAAAAAAATTTCGGGGTTTCGGAATAAGAATCACGATTCATTTTCATTTATTACACAGTATTTTTCAATTTTTTTTTCATAAAATTTTTATTTTTTATGTGTCATGTACAAATATTTTTACATCTTGTTTCATTTTTTTGTTGTTTACGAATAAAATTTTATTATTACATATTACTCAATATTATCTTGCTATATTTATCGTTCTTTTCTCTATCATACTCGGATATTCTTTCTTATTGATTATTCATGATGAACTTTCTATAAGTTACTATGTTTCTTTCCTGCCTTTACTTCCAATCTTCTTCTCCTTAAATCAACGATACTTTCATCAAATATTAATTAATTACGTACAACAATTATATCGACTAGATATTTTTTTTTTTTAATTTTCCATCATTTGAGATACTGAATCTCAAACACTTTAAGGATATACCACGGTTTGGTCACAGATTATAGGACATTTTATCTAATTGATACATAGCGAATAATATATTACAATACTTTCTGAGGTGAAATTTGTGAAAATTCGCAAAAAAAAAATTCTAATTATTTACCTTATCGACCGTAGACGAATACTGTTTTTAAAAATATGATTATAAATAAAACATTTATAAACTAGATTGAATTTGAGACTAAACTAGTCTCTGCGAATCACATAATATTTGAGAATTTGTTTTGTTTTTTTAAATTTTGACAATATTGAAAAAAAAAACCTAAAATGCAGACACGTCCTTTTGCCGTAGGCCACTCAACCATGTATTACTATATAAGTATCAATTACATAGTAATTTATACTAATTACAATGTAAGAATAGAAATATGTTTTTTAATATAGTCGGAGAAACATATATTATAATCTAAATATATCTATAATCTAAAAGTAATTTTTACTTAGTCGAAAAATAAATTTTTATTGTAATCATACTTTATTATTAACAACAAAAAATAAGGTAGGGTGAACAACAGATCAAATACATTTAAATATATGAATACATATATAGGATATGGAAGAACACTTTCCATTGGCTGCCTGAAGTATTTCAATATCCCCAAGGACTTAAAGAGCTTTTGTAAACTCCAATGAGATCAAAGAAGAAATGAAAAAGGATCTGGAAATGTGATCTATAATAGGACGGGCCTTTTGTTAAATCTCCTTGTTTATTCAGTCAAAGAATTTTCTTCCACTTGAGATACGGAAACACTTTACAAAATATAAATGATTAATTCTTATTATTTATTTTTTGTTAAACTAAAATATACTTTTACTTATAATAGTCATCACAACTTATTATTATTTTTACGGAACTATAAATTTCTTGTTACACTATAAGTCCGAAACATATTTTACAGAATTATAAAATGATGATTAATTTAATCGCGAAGTGCGATCGATAAGCAAAAACAGCTAATTGTTGGCAGTCTCTTCGATTTGACCTTTAGCGACCTCTGATCTGTAAATCGCTTTTAGAAACAAAAGCGTGAGTTGATCCATATTGATGCAATAACTTTAGGTCTATAATACAACTAAAATATGATTGAAGTCATTAATATTTTAATAGCTTGCATTAAACATTCTCTTCATTATCCGCTATCCGAAAAAGTTGCTAGAGAACATGATTTTTTTCAATTTCAACTCAAATATCATTCCTATTTAAAACTCAATTATTATTAATTTATTCTTTCACTTACCTAAATCTTAGTTTTGGCCTGGACACCTGATTTAAGTCCAAATAACGTCTAGTCGTCTAAAGTACTGGTCCTATGAGTGTGTAAAGGTAAACAGCCCAATTTGAATACGAGAAGTTGTACAAAAATGAAAAAAAACCTAATAGATAGGAACGTGCATGAACCATATTTTTGCTAAAATTTACTTTACCTAATGTGCGAGTTTAATCGTAGATTTCACACATTATTTACAGAAGGAACCGCGTTTGAAACAATAAGTTTGCGAAAGTAGTGAACGAAATTTGATTAAATTCAATATTGGTCCCTCATCACACTGACCCCTAACTTATGCCACGTTTTGAAACCCTTAAATACGAATTTTCATATAAATCAAATATCATAAATTTATTACTTTGATTTTTAGAGTATTTTTTAATGCCGATGACCGCGTTCACGAAATAAATTTATAACTACTCACAATGATATCCAAATCCAATATAACTGCAACCTTTGGAATCGTGAATTTCGACCCATATAAATATTTCTCAGATTTTATTTCTGTATATGTGAGAAAAAGTCGCTTCAAATCAAGAACAATTTCTCTAATTTTTGACTTTCATATCTCTAGTCCGAATTTATTTATTAGAGTAAAGTTTGTACCATTTCGTTCAGTTTAGATGGGCCTAATCCTTTCATAAGTTTCTTGTAGATTTCTAGCATCATCCTGAAGTTATTCTAATTTTTGTGATTATCGATAAAAAATCGAAAGCTCCAGGCGAAACTTTTGTGTAAAAAATTTTTTTTTCAGTTACTTTCAACATTTGTACTTATGAATGTTTTGAAACGTGAAAAACAATTACCTACTTTATTTTTCCACCAACAAATATTTGTTCCCAATTTCCTGGATAAATTATTTCAATACTGTCCTCTTATTTTGGCATGTGAGTGTACTAAAATACCATTCCAATTGTTTTCAGATGCAGAAAAAAAAATTGTACTTACGGACGATTTGAAACGTGAAAAAAATTACCAACTTTATTTTTCCATAAAAAAAAATTTAAACCCACTTTGCTAGATAAGTTCGGATAAATTATTTCAATACTGTTCTCTTATTTTGGAATGTAAGGGTACTAAAATACCATTCCATTTATTTGCAGATACAGAAAAAAAATCTAATTTTATTGAATGAGATTAAATGCATACTATAGAACAGAAAAAAAAACACATTTCAATTATACAAGCTCATTTTTTTTTTTTTTTTTTTTTTTTAGAAAAATCAATATTAGGTCGGTTCAACAAAAAAAATATTTTGTAGAAATCTACAATATTCTTTAATTTAACTTTTTTTTTTTTTTTTATAATTTTGTCTTTAACCTAAAAAAGTGCTATATTTTATGTTATCAGTCTATATAAAGTAGTTTTGATGAAACGAAAAAATATTGTGATAACTTTAGGTAAAAGCTGCGAGATTTTTAAGCCAAATATGTAATGTTTTTTAAGTAAATTAAGATTTTGTATGCTTCGCTAATATTTGGTACATTTTCACTGTCAATAACTAGATTTTCCATGTTACATGATTTCCATAACTAGGAGGAAAGAATCCTACGGTTTATTGATATTAAATCTAAAAGGTGATTTGTTTATTGATTCTGAAGGTGGAGCTAAACATATGAGGGCTGATCTTTGTAAAAGTAGTTGAATAAAAGAAATTAGTCAATTATTACATATTTTACTACTAAAACCTCAAGATCATTCCTTAGGACAGTAACCGATGGACATACCCTATACGGTTCGGTTGGATATAACGAAGTATTCTTGTTAACCCTGAGAATATAGTTCATACTCCAAGGACTGCCTCAGACGGAATTCGATTAGGACCAACAGGAACCGACACAACGCAAGGTCTGATAATAGTGTTATCAGCAACCAATTAAAAGATAGATTGCTTCGTATCGGTTCCTTTTTGATTACTTCAGTGCTAACGGAATTAGAGGGGTAACAGTTCTCTACTACCGTTGGCTCATCATTTCTAACCTACCTTAACACTGCCTCAGGGGAACTCAGAACTTTATTACAGTCCAGAATATTTAATTCCATACGAGGAATGATTAAGCTCCTTAATAAACACATATATGTATGTACACAGTGGAATAGAATAGAACATAAATTTCATTCTGTGGCCATTTGAGAACAACAGATAAATATAACTAAAATAATACACAACTAACCATAAATAGAATTATATTGAGGTGTAGATAGTTGACCGTAGATTAATGCTTGAAGAAGTTTGTCGGGGGGTGCGGTCAGCAAAGAACAACATAAATAAACAAAACCATATTTATTTATTTTATGGCGACGTTTCGACCTGAGTTTCAGGTCTTCATCAGGGGTTGTGTCGTAGAGGAAGGAAAGATTAGTACTCAACTAAGCTTTCCCTCCTCTACGACACAACCCCTGATGAAGACCTGAAACTCAGGTCGAAACGTCGGCATAAAATAAATAAATATGGTTTTGTTTATTTATGTTGTTCTTTGCTGACCGCACCCCCCGACAAACTTCTTCAAGCATAAATAGAATTAATAAGAATTGCTCAGTTTAATTGATATCAAAATATAAAGTATATATGAAAGGAAATCCATATTCTAAACTAAAAATTAAAGAAACATAACAGTAAATTAAATAATCGATTAATTCATATAAAACACTTGAGCATATACACACAAACAAATATAAATATATGCGTATACTCACTTGCATACAGAGACTTATGTCCACACTTCTTTACACGCCAGAAATAACATGACATATGTTTAAAAATATAAATTAAGGAGTATATACATTATTTTTAAAAAATACATTCATTCCTTATTTACATTCAATTCATAAATTATTATGTCATGGTCTGTTTGCGATGTAAGAAGGTATCGGAAAAGAAGGGATTCAATGGAAGATAAAGAAGCAAGATCCGGATATTAAAAGAGAGGGAATCCCTAAAAATGAGGAGGTAGCGGATATGGCTAAAAAGGAATTTTTAAAATTTATAGTTCTGTGGAAAGGGATATAGAGTTCAGAAAGGCGAAATTTTGATTCCTACGACTGTACTGTGGTTTTGAATTGTATGAGACTAAAGATGTAGGGAGGAACTAAGAATTGATTATCTGGTTTAGGTAAGATATGAGAATATATTGTCTATGGTTAAAACGTTATAGTATCTTTAGCTCGCGCATAAAGGCTCATAAAGATTTATAAATTTATTTCATATGTACAAGTTGTCAAAGTTAATTTCAACACCTTGGCAGTCGACTGGGACATACAGCACGAGTGATACACAAGGTTAAATTCTCAAAAAAGGAGGGAAAATCACCCCATTTCTATAAAATTAAAGTTTATAATTTTGTGAATGTTTGAAATGTTATTTTCACTTTATGAGGGAAAGTTCTGATGTGTTCGTAAAGTATTTTCATGTATGGCACTATTACCTTCTGGTAATCACGATATAACATCATAATGTGTTAGGTTTGTTTTTTTTTATAGGAAAGTTGTGGTATCATCAGATTTTATTATTATTATTAGAAAAATTGAAGAGTATATCCTCTGTGTGTAATATTAGTGCTGTAAGTTCGAAATCCATCATAAAGTGAAAATAAAACTTCAAACGTTTACAAAATTACAATCTGAAAAAAATACATACGCTCCACCCAATCTTACAGCGAAATGCACCTTGGGCTTCACTGGTAGTGTATGGCGCACTCGACACTCAAGGTATTGAAATAACCGTTCGCAACATCCCCGCTTATATCGAAATATAGAAAATATTGTTTCGGATGTTTCCTATACCGATTCATCAATTTACAGCTCCTACATCTTTTTTTTCATAGTCCCTAAAAGAAACATTATTATTGACAATAGATATATAAATATACCCATATTTGCATTATCCATTTTTTTATAGAAGGTGTAAATTTTAAGGAAGCATCTACATCTACAGTCTCCTGCAATTCGAATCATCAGAGCTAGAAGCGAAACAAGACATAGATTCCATTATTCTTAATTGTTTCTCTTGTAAACAATACGTTTACTATTTACTAATAGGATATTTCTTTAATATTAATATTATTTTTAATGATTATTAATTTTTTTTTAGTCGACGAAATCGTGGTATTATACAGTAAAAACATACAGTGTATTGAACTGTTCATTATAAAGCTTAGTCGACGAGCTTGCTCTCTGTAACAAGTTCAAAGCGGAATATCCAATCATGGTTTCACCAAATGCAAATCATAACCTTTAGGGAATTATCCATAACCATTGAAGCGTTTTAACCGAATCGCTGCCATTTTAAAGTGTAATATTGCCTAATACTCTTTGATAAGTTTATTTTCATAATCTCCAGTAATGCTTTTGACCCCAGGAAATCTTTTTATTCTTAAAAATTGTCGCTACAATATAATAACCATTATAGAGAAACAAAAATAAGCATAAGATTATAAAATATTGGAATATGGAAGATCTCTCGCTTAAAATGAAGAAGTGATGTGGCGAGAGGGATGCGCTGGGATCTTTTGAGCTCTGCTCTACCCCTCACACGTGGGGGATAGAGTGGGCTCAGGGATCCTCAGGTCGATTGTGTTAATATTGTATATTACAGTGTAAATGTGACTAGAGACTATATTATTTTATCATTATGTTATTTTATTTATTTATTTTTCATACAGATAGTTTGATTATGTTCATTTTGTTTATTCTTCTGTTTGTATATATTTTAATAGTTTTTTTTATTCATTTATTTAATTTATTTGTATTTGTATGAGATAATTCATCACTATTACCTATTGCCCACAACTGTGTAGCAGATTGTAATATCTATCAATAAATAAAAATAACTACAAAAAAAAAAAGTAGAAACCATTGTTAAGAATTGACTCATCGATATCATCAGTTAGATTAGGTAAGAAAGAATTTTTTATGCCGAAAAATAGTTTGTTCAAAGTAATTATAATCTTTCTATAAAAAGCAGAGTTTTACAACACTCTATTTGCGAAGTCAAAAATTTGTATTTCTATGGACTGTAAGATAGTACTTTAACTGCGGTTGTACGGTATATAGGTGTTTCTTGTGAACGAGTGGAAATAATAAAACGTTTAATTTCTTCGAACACTTTTTTACTTTTGGACACTCAGATAGATCTATATCATCAGGTTTTATGAAAACTTGACGTAACTTTGCTTTTTCTGCTATCGTAAGTATTTCCTGGCATCCTCTACTAATTAATCTAATCCCACTATACATTTAGGTCTTCTGATTTATATTAAAAGGCCCATCGAACAGAAGATTTTTGACGCACTAGTATTCATATTCCATTTCCTGGATTATCTATGTATTAATAATGTAATCTTACTTTTTATGAAGGGTACGAAAAAAAAAATCTTATGCCAGACCTTTCTTTATCATATCCTTCTTCCTTATGAATTAAATCCATGCTCTCATCCGTCGCCCCAGTACTTGTTGATGTTCGTTGAGGCCTTAGAGAGTAAAACCCAGAGTTCATCAACGTCCATATTTCACATTTTATAATCTAATAACTCTTTAAATAATTACTTATTTTAGAAATATATAGTACATATAACATACTTTCCGAGTTAAATCTTATTCAAAAGATTAATTATTGCTTTTTATTGTTGATGTCTTTAGTACTCTGTGAGTAATTATAAAAACTATAAACGTTTGAATTAAAAAAAATGAAGAATGGTTATAGTTTTAAATTGGTTTATATTATTTCGAAATGATCTAAATAGAGATAAAATGGTATCTTAGGATGAAGCCTTTTGGTCCACTAAGCCACATTAATGTTACTCAATTATTATAAACCACTTTGCGACCTCCACGGCCTACAAAGCACTGCAGATAGTGTGTCTATTATCAAAGCAGCGTAATTGATGTTGATAAGGGCTGCTTTGTTGGGGTAACAGGCCAGGAGTATACGATGGAGGCTGTTATCATCGGGTTGTAATTTCATAACCGTAAATCCGAGAAGTATTCCTTCTGAAAATATCATAATTCAAAAATAAATTTTTTCAACCTCACATGGTTTTTTTTTTTTTGGTTTTTTATTTGTACTGGCACTATAAATACTACTATGATTAAAATCTAAAGTAAATAGGAAATTACTAAAACTATTTTTTAAAATATTTTGGTTGTTTTATCAATTCAAAATTGAGCAGAGGATAATCCACTGGTGATATAATAATCACAGCAGTACATTATTGTGGAATACAAAAAAAGGTAACAATTATAAAAATAATAATATGAATATACAACATATTAAAGTATTAGTCCAGTCAAATTAAAAAAAAAAATGCAAAAGTTTAAAATTCGTAACATAAGAAGCGACGTCCTTTATTATATTTATATATATTTACTATATTGACTTATATTTACTATATTTAGTTCGAAAAGAACATTATGTCTTTTAGAGTCCTATAGATTTGTACGTAGGGTTTAGGTATCAATATCTCGGAAAGAGGGTTAGGAAAAATTTTATACTAAACATAACAGAAACATATTAGGTATGCTACCGATGTGGTAGTATAATTTGTTTTCTCAGGAACTACGTGGTTTAGAAAAATAAGACGTGTGACCACTTTCGTACATGCTTTAATGCACAATTCTAATAAAATCCCATTTTGCCAAACCTTAACATTTTCGAGATATAAAAAAAAGGAATCAAACAGGTAGTTTTATTACATTTAAGCCTCTTTTCCTGAAAATTAATGAGACAGGCGTAATGTAAATTTATTTATTTATTTATTTATTCGCTTCCTTCTCCTGCGACGACACGTGTATCGGCACAATTAGTATATCACATACAGTATAATACCACACGTGGAATGTTAAATTTTCCAATATATGTGAATTGGCCTCTGACTTCTATATATAATTTTTTACAATGAAAGTAACGAGACTAGCATCTCCATCTCTTGAATAATTCCAGAAATATTGAAAAAAAATTGAAACTTTCTTATACAAAGCGGAATAATTATTTTTTTGCTACAAAATTGTACATGTAAGTTCAATTTGCAGGAAATAGTCCAATTGCCTATTTTACTTCTCATATTTATTAAAGAGTTGGATTAACATCCAGGAAAATAAAATAAAATTGATTAAGTGAATATGACAATTCGGAGTAATGATCTCAGTCTGCAATAATTTAGTTTTAAAAAATATATAAGATTGGACACACTCTTAAATGTTTATGTGGGATCTTAGGATTCATATAAACATTTACTTCTCAGTTGGTTTAAGGGGAGGAATGGAACAAGGGGACTCTTTGAAGTCATACCAATGTTGCTAAATTCCTTAAAGCTCAGGATACGTATAATAGTAACAACACTTCACACCGTTTTCTAATTTCAGGCGCTTTTTAAATATTGCTCGATTTAACTTATATTAATATGTTAAAGTCTCCTCTTCCCGTTTTAAGCCAATATTTCAAAAGTGATACAGGACCGTCGCTCCCTGGGGGGTCTTAGTGCGGTGGGTCCGGTCGAGAAGGATTGCCTATTTTGGTGTTATGAGCTCTTATGAGATTGTGATATGTCGTACTACACGCAGTTTTTTAATTGCATGCGCTTTTTAAATAGATAACAATTATTGTAATTTTTTAATATTTATTTATTGCTATTTACAGCTGTACATTATAATACATTTAGTAAATCTGATGTCAGTTAAATTGGAGTGTTATAGGCGTGTAGAGAAACTACCCACTGGCAGCATTCTAATGCCGTTTTACATTAGCAGGTCTCGTAGCCATCTTCTTTTTAGGCGCCTCGGAGGATTGTCAGGAATGGAAGAGGATGAAAGGTTAGAAAATAGGGGGTTTGAGTGGTTAGGGAGTTTATAATGGAAGAAATGATATCTGGTTCGGGCTAGATCGGTTACATAGGGAACATTAAGGTCTTTCTGTATGATTTTATTTGTGACAAAGTATGGAGCATTGAGGATTTTGGACTGTAAGGATTGAATACGAAAGGAATTTGAAGGTTGTTATTGTAATTTAATCTCTAAATACTTGTATAAGTTATAAATAGCGTTTGGTTCTATTCAATACCATAAAGCTCCTTATTTTACGTAAACAATGAGCTGACCCTTGGCAATACTGTTCTACTGATTCTGCCCTTGAACCCGCCCCCTCGCGCTCCTTAGACCACCCGTAGAGAATTAATGATCCAAACTAATCCTCCTCGGATAGCAACTTCCTAATCTCCTAGTCCGCCATAATCCCCTTCATTAACGAACATGGCTTGTTAAACCTTGATGCTGTCCGCTGGGTAATAATCGATGTAACAGGTATTTTAGTTATTAAAAGAATTATACAGGCTGCCCCACTGTGTATAATTTTATCCACCTAACTAATTATATTAAGAATAATGTTCGTCTCTTGATTCTTCTAGAGCACTACTATTTCGTCAAGCTTTGCAGCCCGAAAATTTGTAATTAATTTGAAGTAATTCCTGTTCTTGAAGAACTTGGAACTTTATATACAGTTGTAACAATGTAATTCAGAATAAGATACCTCTAACCTTCACGGTTGTATACGGCTCCTAAAAATGCAAACTAACAATTATACAATATGACTTTTCGCAGTGCACATGTCACAAAAATATATTTATAAATCTTGAACAAGTGACACAACAACAATAATATCTTCTGAAAACAGGTCCTTATGAAAATACAGTTAGGGAAACTCAAGAAACTAAGTTTTCATAAAAATTGTATATAGTGCAATCGAAAATATTTAAATATAAAAACTCTTTAAAAAACAAAACAAATAACAGACGATATTGAAATAGAAGATAGAAAATAGAAATATTTTCATGCAGAAGTATAGAGAGCTATTCTAGTTTGCTTGTTATCTTTATATAATATAGTTATAAACTAACTTTAAGTTAGTTATAATTATAAGCGGTAAGGCACTGTACTACTTCCTTTATGTTCGATTTCGGCTGTGACAGATAATTATTTATTATTTTAGCGTAGCCATGAGTCAACCCTGTGGGCCCGGGAGCCCTCCGGCGTCCACCCAGCCTCATAAAGTCGATATCCATAATTGTGAAATCGATACTTATATTTACTTGTTAAAACACACATTATTTGATCGATTGAGTAGATTTTTCTCGTTAAAAATTATAAAGTAATTGATTATGTGAACACTAAAACCATATTATCTCAGCTTTAGTTTAAAATGTATTGAAGTAGCTGTAACTAGCGGTCCCATTTTTGTCATTTTTTTTCTTAAATAAATTGTATTCAAAATCAAAAAGAATAAAAAAAAATCTGTGTTTGACAATATATTTTTATTGGCTGGTTTTACATTTACTTTATAATTTATAAAGTAAATTATATGTAATTTATATTTGATCGATCTTGACCAATTTCTATGAACTAAAATGATTATATTAAACAGGTTTATTTTTATATTGGTCATTAATGTAAAGAGTTGTTTGTTACAAAACAATGATATTATTAATTATTTTTTATAATGATAAATATATTAATGGTTAAAAACATAACTTAAACTTCTTGTAATTCAATGACGCACGAAATGTTCTCAATAAAGTTCTTATTGTCGATCAAAATCACAACGGTTGTCCGCCTTGTACGGCCCATTGTTTGATTCAACATTGCGGCATACTAATCCAGCTTGATAGTTCAGTCGTGAGGGTTTGATAGAATGTATTTCCTGAAGGGGTAGCGTACAATCTTTGGTCCTTAGTTTCTTTTTGTTCTTGGGCATCACATAAACGAAACAGACAACTGCCATTAGTAAAAAAGCTGAAAATTATACCATAGATGAATAATTGCATATACCTATTATTCACATTCAAAGCCGTTAATTTCGCTTAGTATTAGAGCATCCTAAGTAACTAGGTGCTATATCATATTCAGGAAACGCTGTCTTAGACAAATGGTAAATACGTGAGAAGCATGTCCCTCACCTCCTTATAGTCAAAGTGTGTCCTCATTGCCTCAATTAACACGGGCTTGTTAATTGAGTCAATGAATATCCCTAAAGACCACTTTAACCCACATTTCTCTGCATCTCTGCATTATACTTGTATCTTGCATGTTTCTTTCACAAATTTTTGTTTTTAATCAATATCTAATGAAGATATGAGTGAATGAAAGTGATAAAAATGTGTGAATATCAATTTAATGCCTGTTTATTCTATGCAGACTGGAAAAATAAATAAATAAATTATTAACTAATTAAGAGTACCAAAATTAAACAAGTTGCAATAAAATAAGGAGTATATGAAATATTCAGCAATACCAAAATTCCCTTTTTACCAAAAACATACTATACCATCATTCTCTTTTGTTTTAAATTTACAATGATGAGAAGATAGTTGACCGTGGATAATATATATGAAGAGAAGATTGTTAGGATAGTGGTTAGAGAATAATACAAATAAGTTAAAAAACTTATTTAATAGTTCCAACGTTTCGGCCAGAATATATAGCCTTTATCAAGGCTAAGAACAAAGAACAAGATAACAACCAGTGAATGCAACAAAAAAAAAATAAATAGAGAATATATAAACAGAATGATTAAAGTAAATAATTTAATGAGATGAGAATGATAATTTTAAAAAATAAAGTGATGAAAAAACCGGAAAATAAAACGTATATATAGGTAATTAAATATGTAAGTAAAATAATATAATTAAGAAAATAAAATTTAAAGTTATATAATGCAAAAAAATAAATAAATATGAATACATTAATTTAATAATAATTTTAAAACTAAAGTTATGGAAAGAATGAAAATATATGTAACTATAAGTTAAGTATAATACTAAAATAAAGAAACAAAATATAAAGTTAAATTAGACAAAGGAAGTTTATAGAAAACATAACAATAATAATATGTGGTGAACATAACTAATAACGGGGGTAAGGAAAAATAAGAAGAGGAAAGAGAATGAGAAGGGGGCAAAAGAAAGAGAAGAAAAAGAGAATAAGACAAACAACTCACCAACTAGTAGGAGACCACAAATCTAAGTGAGCTCAGCGGCACATGTGACTCAGAGTTAAAAAATACGTTATAAAGATGACGAAATTACGGGAAGGTGAGTTATACGTAACAAGTTATTTGGAGGAGTAAAAAAAAACAAAAAAGGCATTGAAAATATTTAAAACTTATAAATGTATGTAAGGGGTGACGACAATTGATTAAAAAAAATTACAGCTGTGAAGCGTAAGAATTAATTAATTAAATAATAATTTCAAGCACATCAGGATTAATATGGCTATGGAATTATATCCCGTTGTCAACTTTAATAATGAATATTGGAAATTAAATAGCACACTACCAAAAACAAATTATAGAAAGTAGGTATCAATTCTGCTTAAAAATATTAATCAAACAGGTTTGATGTCTCGATTTAAAAGTGACAAGTTATTTGGAGGAGTAAAAAAAAAAAAAAAAGGAATTGAAAATATTTAAAACTTATAAATGTATGTAAGGGGTGACGACAAATGATTCAAAAAAGAATTACAGCTGTGAAGCATAAGAATTAATTATTTAAGTAATAATTTCGATCACATAAGGAATAATATGCCTATGAAATTATATGTCAACTTTAATAATGAATATTGGAAATTAAAAAGCACACTAACAAAAATGAATTATAGAAAGTAGGTACTAATTCTGCTTAAAATTATTCATAAACAGGTTAGATGTCTCGATTTAAAAGTGAAAGCACTGCTTAAGAGCAAGAGAAAATCTTTATTCAAAAACAAAAGATATGCTACCCAACTTCATTGAGTTGCTGCAAAGCATACTTATTCAGATCTAATCAGACAATTTTGTTTTTATCTTCCCATATATAAGCATAACAAGTTAACAATATATAATAATAGTATATGACTTTTTGTTATGTTTCATCGCTTCATTCTTTTATTTTTTTATTCATTTTCATTTATCCTCTTTATATACATATTTTTTTTAGTTAATCCCTCTTTTTTTCTTTGTTTTTATATTTTTTCTTCTATCCCACTATGAGTTTCCTCTTTTTTTTTTTTTTGTTTCACTATTCCCCTCTATAATATGGTAGCCGGGGGGCAAAGCGTGTGGCTCATAACTCTAAGGACCCGAGTTCGAATCCGGTTGGGCAGAAAATTATTTTCTGTTACACTGTAGCCATGAGTCAACTCCTGTGGGTTCTGGAGCCCTCCTGAGGTCCACCCAGTCTCTTAAATTGGGTACTCTTAATGGGTAAAAATCTGGCGGTCGTGCGTGATCCTGACAAAATCACCTCCTTGTGCAACCGTTGTTCTAGTAATAGTACTTCTTTACAAAGTACTGAACCCCTGACCCTTCATGGGTTGTTGAGGTACAGACTTAAATTAAATAAAACGCACCTACAATACAAAATACAGCTAATATTCATTTTAAATGAATATAATATAAACTCGTAGTATATATCGTTATATGTCATATAATTGATAATAGTAGTAGATAATATATAGATAGATTAAAAATAAATAACAACTAGATATAAAAAAGTAACAAATATATTTTTAAAAAATAAATATTAAAAAAAAATTACTAATTTGAATAATATAGGTTCCAAAATTATAGCTTCATAAATGCTGAAAATATACCAATATGTCCCAAGCACGGGAATTGCCACTTGCAGTTAATTTAGGGTTCAAACAAACAACAATACAGTGAGCTTATGTTAATTACAAAATATTGTATTATTCTTCACTCTGAACCGGGAATCTAGCAGCTTTTTCTTTGGAATGTAAATCCTTAAATAGAATCCTAAAGTGTACTTTTAAAAAAAAGTATTGCTATTAGATTTTGTATTCCAAAATTTATTCTTTAAAAAGAAAAAAACGTACTATTTGTTTTAAAAGGGATAGAGAATAGCATAGTACTAACATGAAAAAAAATAATAGAACCACTGATGTAAAGGCTCATCGGTATTAGAATTATTTTCTTCCTTTAAAATAAATTACACCGCAAGGAGTAAGAGATAAAAAATTTGTGGGACATTAAAAGAAAGTGGAAGGAAGACAAATGCTGAAAAGAGGTTGCCAGAGCTATTGGTAGGCCAGGCCATTTAAATTAAACAGCGGCAATCATCCTTTACAATTCCACATCCTGCAAAGTACAAGGAGGCTTGTTACAACTCTGGCATTTTCGTAAGCTCTTCTCCTTCCGTCTTCGGTTTCTCAACAAAAGGTTACAAATTAAACGTCTAATTTATTGTTCATGAATGTTCCCTTCTGTATAACAACTCCTAATGTCAATGACAATTTGAATTTTTTTTTTTTAGTTTATTTATTGTTATTTACATATATATATATATATACATCATTTAAATTTGCTGTAAGTGATATTATGACATGACACAAACATGTGGAAAATCTACCCGTTGATACCATCCATATATGTTATATACACAAAACATTTTTCAAGAAAATCTCAAGGCCATCTTTTTTTTAGACGCCTAGGAGGATTATTAGGTAGTGAAGAAGAAGCCAGGTTAGAACCGAGTTGGTTTGGGTAGTTGGAAAGTTTACCATGGAAGGATTGGTATCTGGTTCTGGCCAAATCGGCAACATATGGGACATTGAGGTCCTGATGGATGATTTGATTTGTGACAAAGTAAGGACCATTAAGGATTTTACGAAGGATTTTGGACTGTAAGGGTTGGATTTGAGAGGAATTCGATGGTTTAGTGGAGCCCCATAGCTCAACTCCGTATGTCCAGATAGGCCTTATAACAGCCATGTAGATCAGTCTATTGTAATGAATTGGAAGTTTGGACCGCTTGTCTAATAAATGTTGTAATAGTCGGAATCGACGAGTAGTCTCCTGACGAAGGTTTACGATGAAGGGTAAATGTGATTTGGTGGGATTTATTGGAATTTATTTTAATCAATATGAATTTTAGATCAATAAATACTTCATCTGATTTTTTTTATTAATTATTTATATTTCAATGATCTACTCCATTATTAGATAAAAATCCATACTATCGCTACTAATAATCATGGTAAAAAATAAGAGTAAATATATAAGAAGTAACTATTTTAATTTTAGTTTTTTTTTTTGGTTTTTTTTTAACCTTAATACACAGTCAACATGAAATACTCTAACCCGAGTAGAAAATAGATCATCAAAAGTTCTAACTTTTTAAAAAAAAGATATTGAAAGAATTGTAAATAAAATGTTTTGTTTTTTTCAATACTTGATAATTTATTTTAAACGATTCAGAAGAAATGGAAATAATAATATTTTGACAGTAAAATAACGTTGAATAACGAATATCACTAATATAGAAATTTTTGATTGATTTTTTAGTGAATTTATTGTTTAAAAATAATGCATAATTATTCGATAACCAAAAATCAAACCTTATAATTTGCTAAATATTAAGTTTTATTTTGTTCATTTGGTAATCACCAGTAAAGCATAATTCGCCATTATTCTTTATGCAAAATAAACATAAAAATTGCAAAAAATAAAATAAACATTGCAAGTATTCTATTCAGATATGATATATTTACACAGCGTTTTAGTTTTTAATAACAATATGTATTGAACATTGTAGATCATTTTGAGTAAAATATAGATAATATGAATATTGGTTTTCATAACAGATTTTTCATTATTTTAAGTATTAAGTATTGAATACTTCCACTATTCCTATATAAAATAATTTAGAAGACGAACAACGTAATATATTTGAAGCAAATGGAAAGCTTCTATTTCGTCCTGGTTGTGGAAGTTAAACTATTCTCATTTAACCAAACCGATGCTCTTACTGAAGTTAGCAGGTTCAAAAGATCCTTCTAAACAATTTACTCAAGGGGCTGTTTGGGAATGCAGAGAACGCCTTACAGGAATTCCACGTAGATGATTTCAACCACTTCCATTGCTTAAATGAAGAAATATATATTTCGTAAAGCTTAGATATTCACCTACCGCTTTATTATTAACTGCGTGTACACTACACCTAACTATCTTCAAGGTCTCTCGACCCCAGACAGATTTCCTTTAAAAAGTCTTGCAGAGCTTCGTTTTAAAAAGATTGTTGAATTCTGCATCTTTGGCACGTTTAGGAAATCACTTAGAGGAGGTTAATAGATTTTGTAATTTGATATTTTTAGAGAAAAGAATTAATGTGATTTAGCAGTTGAAATAGGTAAAGTTTAAACAAAGTAAATAATAATTAGTATGTATACCCACTATTTTTTTATTACGTGTTTATTTAGACACAAATGGGTCTAAAACGTAAAAATTATGTTTTTAAAATAATTTCTTGACAAATTACCTGAAATACCTCTTAATTAGGAAGGTTTCGAAGTAAGAGAAAAATTTTCATATAATTTTAGCAGTCACTATCGGACAGATCTACTTACACGAACTGCCATCATGAATAATTCATAAATCCTGAATAATATACTCTAGTAATTATGAGTTATTACTGAGCTTAATTAAAGGCCTCCTAATTCATAGATAATCTTGATGGAATAATATTAGCAACAGATAAGCGGCTTTAGACAGTTATTAATACTGTTTGTATTTAGATTATTTAAAGTGATCATTCCATAGACCAAAGGTATAAAGGATCAATATATAAATCGACAGCATTAAGTTTGAAATCTCAAACAGGTTCATGGTGAAAAATTTTTTAGAGTATTTTCTGCATTTAAATCATTCAAAGCCATTGTTCTATTTCGTAGAAATTGCGAAAAAGTAAAACGTTTTTCTGTTTTTTAGTGTCTGGTACTGTACTGTTTTTAAATATTAATTATCACTAAGCTTAATTTAATTTCATTCATTTGGCTATAATATGCTTAATTTTCTTAAAATTTGGTTTCTTAAAAAAAAAATCTTATTATATTATTTGGTATAAGAGTAAGTAAACGTAAAAATAAAATTATGTCCCTTATCATAGCTCCCTAGCATAGCTCTGTTTAGATATGTTTCGTATAATACCAAACATTTACACATTTTGAGCTAAGCACAAATAATGTTTTGTATTCTTCATAACTTTCCATGAAATTTTTAGTGGGGCGGGTCCAGCAGGGAAGGATGACCTCTTTTGGCAAGATCTCCTCTTGTAAGCTAATTAAATTGATTTAACCGGTTCTGACTTGCCGTAACGTAACGGTCGTAATTCGTTCATCATCGTAACCAGTGCGAATTAAAAAAAAAATTTAAGGAATAGCACGTATTTTATGAATCCAGAAATATGAGTATATCATCAATTTTCAATAAAAGATATGCTTTTAGTCATTTTAACAAAGCTGTCGCAGTCCTGTTAATGAATTTGATTTCAAAGTTTTGCCTCGTTCAACTCCCTTCCTGAGTAATCCAACTACGTTGAAATCAGTTTTATTAATTTCTTATAACGTTATATAATTTCATTTTAATAGTTATTTATGCCCTAAAAGGCTTTGAGTAGTTTTTAAATCTAAATTCAAAGTAGAAATTATAGCGGTAGCGTTCTACTCCTTATTTTTTCTTTAAATGGTTTAGTATTTGCGGAATACGACAGTAATTATAGCAGTGAAGTTATCGAACTCCTAAATTGTTTTTTTGATATTTTATTGTTCAGTAGTTTGAAAATGCGCCAGTAATTATTGCAGTAATATTGGTGTAATCCTAAATTGTTTTCTTTAAATAGTACAGTAGTTTAGAACGACATAATTTTTTTTTTACTCATAATATATTTTTAGGTGGCTTGACTGGCCTAAAATTCATGTATAAACAATGACTTTGATTTTTTTCACAAACCACTTTCTCGATTGACTGTCACGCTAAAGCTGTTTAACTACTTTAATGAAGCTTCCTCATAGTCTTATCCATAAGCCTCCATACCTTTTTTACATGATAAATCCCCTAGATAGAACTGGATATAAAGTAATCATGAAAAGTAATATTATTTGCCCACAACTCGAAACTTATACATTATGTAATACTGTATATATTTTTTTTTCTGACCTCCTTTATTGAAAAGATATAGATAACAATATTAATATATACCTGTATATAAATATATGTATGTAATGGTGACCTTCCTTCGCTGTATGGCATTATAAAGGGCTGGGTCCGCTGAGGGCGGGGGTTACAATTTTGGCCCAGGAGCCGCTGGCCGGGGTACAAGAACGGGGGTAATAAACTGTATATATTTTTTCCAAACCTCTTTATTTTTTACATGGTTACAGAATACATAATAATATAATGCAATACATAAAATAAACTGTATATATTTTTCATAACCTCCTGTAATGATGTTATTGAATATTGGGTACATACATATAGGAGGTATGCTATATGTATATCTGGGTGTTAATGATACCTTGGATTGCCTTTTGGCATTTCATTCATTGGCAATTCATCATTACTTTCAACAACAAAATAAACTGTATATAAAATATTAATTTTATTTTTATAAGAAATATAGGTATCTGGTAACACTGGGAGGAGGTTACACAGGTGATTTAATTGAAGTGCGATTTTTATGTGTGTGTATTAAATTTTATTTAATTGATTCAATTCAGTGTTTTTTATTTAAAAGAAATCCTACACATTATAAACCGTATATAGTTATTTTAAAGGTAATTTAAATATCTAAGAAAGAAAAAACCTCAATTTAACTTGTATTGAAAAAAGTATTGGACTTTGTTTAATTTTTGAAATAACTCGAAAATTGCACATTTATCCAGAATATTCCTGGACTTCATTTCAAAGGCAATGCAATTTTATCCTACTAGTTATAAGTAATAAAAAAAAACTTAAATGGAACAATATTATTGAAAATACAGCATATAAGTCACATGATTGGACACATCCTGTATTTTAAATCAAATATCTTACTATCTCAGTCTTCTTATTTTATTTATCAAGATGCGAAAAAATTCAGATGTTCCAGTATTAACCTCTAAATCTCAAGATCTGCCCTACTTTCTGATACTTGATATTTTGGAAAGGAGAGTTAGAGAACATTCTTCCGTAGCTTTATGTGACTGATGCTCCTGGTTGGTTTTTTCTTGGGATTGGTAAAATAAACATCGTTTTTTTCCACAAAATTGACATTAGTTTTTTCAATTGAAACTTTTTTAATTCAAAAAATTATTTAATTTGGCTTTACTAGATTTACCTCTTCGGAGCCAAGATTTTATAAATTACAACTTTATTATGAAATTAAAACAAAGCAATTACCCTACGGTTTCTAATGTAATAAAATAAAATATAAGTTTCTTTGACCCCCAATTTACTGAATGGTTGACGACAACGCCTATGGAGTTGAAATTATGAATGATAGTCCCTTATGCTATAGATGTGCAATGAGGTTAGGGATGATAATTATTATAATTATTTCTTTAATCAGTAAATAACAAAAAATCATTGTTTGTATTTATTGTATGTATCATTGTATGTAAAAAATGTAATTGATTCATCTTTTCACGCCCAAGCAAATAAAATTGAAAACATATTTTGATTATTTTTTATTGTAAAATCAGGACATTATAAAATTTTATATTATTTATAAAGTTTTTTTTTCTGTTTGCCTTATTTTCCAGAGAATTATTCCATAGAGGCAAAAGTTAAAAGGTTTTAACTAGATATATCGTTATAACCATTTTGGGACTATTTTCTATAGAAAAAAAATTATTTACACATTTTGGTTACTAAGCAATACTTACATTGGAAGCCAAAATTCTACAAAAAAAAAAGAGAGAATAAATAAAATTTATCAACCTGTTTAAAAAATTTTGTTTTCTTTTTTCATTTGTTACTTCTAAAAAATGTTTCATTTCTATTTTGCCTTCTTAACTGACGGTGTTAGTGTGTATTGAAATTCCTATCAGATGACTTTATAATAGTCAGTGGAAATGCATATTGTATTTGAAATGTATGCATATAAATGCATTAGCTCATTTCTAATTCAGAATTCATGAATAACTCAATTCGGTATGGAATATATGAAAAATAATTCATAATTTTCTATTCAAATTTATTCATTTAAGTGACAAATTTATAATATTTTTGATTGGGTTATAGCTTCTTAATAACTGTGCGATATCGGTTACAAAGTGGTGATTGATCGTATGTCAAATTTAGGACATCTCCAGATAATTTTAAGACTGAATTCTAATCTTTAAAATTTTGGTATATATTTTAGATGTATTTGAAAAATGCAATTCTCGTTTTCAGATATTTTTATCATAAACAAAACCATTTAATTTTTCCTTCCTCAACTAATTAATCACACCCATTAAAATAATTCCAATTAACCAGCCGAGGAATCCATCATAAATCCCATTCCGCCCGCTCTGCCCGATCTAAGGAGAGAACTTTGAATAATGAATAATTATAAAGGGTTTAATGGTTCTCAAGTGAGACCGGGGCGCCCTTCTAACAAAACCCATTTCACTAAATAATTAGGTAGCTGGTGAATTGTTATTGGGTTTTCACAAGTTTTAGTCGTTATTTTCGTCGTCTAATTTTACGGTACCAACATACAAACTTCTTATCCCTTGTGATGATTCCAACAACGATTTTATGTTTCTCTCACATTTATTAGTGAATAACTTATTGCTGAATCCTTTTTAGGGCAAAATTATGGAGTAAATCTAACAAATTTATTTGTCGTTTATATTTATTCTTTTAGATTGTTTTATATTTTTAGATGTATTTATTTATAACCCTTAAACTTTTTGAACATATTTTAACTTAGTTATAATGAAATTAAAGTCTACATTAACATTTACAGTGTTTATTAATTATTTATTCACTAAAAAAATCAATTACTACTGAACTACCTAATTATTAATTAATTTTCATACTTAATTATTGGTCACAACTAAATTATATATAAAGTATTAAAAATGAATAAAATATTGATGAAAATTGTTGGAGGGACCAGATTTTTTTCCTCCTCATTTCTCGAATTATAAATCATATTAGGTAATTATAAATCATAAGTAGAAGAAAAAATATTATATAAGAAAAAACAAACATTTGATAATATATTTAAACAGTTTAAAATAACAATAAATAGGAAAATAATTCAATTAAAAAAAATACTAACGTTCAGAGAGTAATTTTCTGCGATCTATGACAATTTTTCAGATAATATTGAATTATTATCCTATTGAACAAATTTACTAATTGTATTATAAATATTCTTGAAAGTTGAACAAACAATTTTTTTAAAACTTATTATCCTATTGAACTAATTTACTAATTAATTGTATCATAAATATTCTTGAATGTTGATTTAATACTTTTTTTTTAATCACTTCTTCGTGACTGAGGTTCTCCGACGGATCGCTTTTAATTTTTTGTAGGAAACTAATATAAGATTATTTTATTTTTCTTTGTTCAAGGGAATGATAACGTTGCCAGCCTTTTTCCTAATTTCTTTACCGTAATTAAACCATATACCATATACAAACATCGAAACCTATAGCCGGGATGCTCAAAGTGCATTCATTGTTCACATTAGAAAATAATTCACTAGTTGAAATGAATTTCAATTTTCATCCAGATAAAATATTGATTAACAACATTTTATTATAACGATATTCTGTGTAAGTTCGAGTCCAACCAAAATTGATTTTCATTTTTTAATGAACTCTTGTACTCGAAAATCTTCGCACTATGGTTACAATGGTTGATAACCTGAAGGGTAGCCCACGATTTCTTTCTTGTTTGCTTACAAACAGGCGTTGAACCTAATAAAAATTCTGTTTCTACTTCAACTGACAGACGCTTATATAGAGATGAAATATCGCTAAGTTAGCTGCGGTAAGGGGAAACATGAATAAGGCAAGGGCAAGATGATGGGGTCATAAATAACATACAATTCTTAATATGGTACGAAGAAGATATATATGATACTGCAGTTGTAAAAGGGATCTTGCTTCCCAGACCGAATAAGTATTGTCCGCTTATTATTTCAATGAGGATTTCGAGGATACCCCATTTTAGATACAGTTAATAGTTCTGAAATGGTTCCTTGAATAAAAAGATCGTTTTTAACCACTAATTTTCTTGCTACTCATTCATTAAGATTATACATCCCTTATCAGGTTTAAAGTCTACTTTAAACCTACGTTTCTATAAGTTATTTTATTTATTGATTTATTATTATTATTATTTTTTATGAAGTTCTATTTATATGATTTGAAACCCTTTATCTTTATCCTTACCTACTAAAAGCGTTCACGATATATGATAAGTGTATATCTGAGATTTTAAGAACGCAAACAGTTTTCAGCGGGGATCGATTTAAAGAAATAGAGGTCCTGGAACAGTAGCCTGCCTTGGATTAGATTATTTAAAACTATTTGATCATAACGACCGTTTTTTTAAATGTTTTTTCTATATATCTTTTTTTTTTGTGAAGTTTAGTAAGTAAAAGTAAAAAGGCCATTTGTGTAATTAATGAATACTTTTAATCATCATAATTTTGTTTTGTTAAGAGATATGCCTGAACGCAGCTTCCGCGGGTTCCGCTTCAAACCTGATTTTGATTAAAATTCAGTAATAAAAATACTGGCCGCTCTATTATGGTAGCTTCTGTTGATAAAGCCCACATTCATAAGATACTTTTCTATGCATATTATTTGCTTTTATGTTTAATTGAAATGTGGTAAATCAATTAATTAAACATATCTTTACTGAAGCATTGCAACAAATTATAAAAAATAAACCATATAATTATGAACCACACAGTAAAAATGAGTTGAAAAAAATTGTCTATAAATATAAATAGTCAGTTGTAATCCTATAGCCTAAGTTATAGGGTTTATTTGTTTAAAAAATGACTTAAAAAAAAGTTTCAATTAAGATGACTTACACTACATGCGACTCAGTCCACAAATTATTTGTAAGGTAAAGAAAAAATAAGAATATTAACTAGAAAATCTGACTTAATCTCAACACATTTTAGATTTCTAAATAGTTAAAAATTATTGTAGTGGGTATATGTGTAGTAAAATACTAAAATATTTAATTATTAAGTGTTTTATCTAAATGCAATGTAAAAATTGTTAAAAAAACAAAACTATAGAAACTCTTGATTCTCTATATTTTTATTTTAGAACTTAATAATGGGTAAAAGAGAAACATTATTCAGATGACGTAATGAAAAAGAAGTAATTAAAGGCTACAAATTCCTGAAAAACAAAACAAAAATGTTTTGACAAATATTCTATGGAACTTAAAGATTCTAAAAAATATTTGAAGAAATTTTTCTTCAAGTTTTTACTACATGTGGGTAAGATTCAATGTGAAAAAATAATTTTTGAAATAGGGTATCATTTTAGTCTGTGTGATATTAGAAAACGGTCAGTTATTTATTTTTTTGATCCATATTAATTTACCCAAAGGTAGATAGTAATATCAGTATTGATTGAATTGGCAAAAATTAACAAAGTAATCAAAAATATTTACCTGAATGGATATTTTAGTGTTTCATTTAGTAAAACCTGTGGTTTTTATACAAATAAATTTAAGTTCACAATTCTTTGAAAAATATAGCTTAAAAATGGCTGAGATTAAATAAGAAAATATATTAAAACTTTTTAAAAAATAAATTAAAAAATATACTAATATATATTCGTTATTATTTTAAATAAAACATTTTTTTACTCATGTATTCACTAGTTTATTGTTGCAAGCCAATGCATTTGGGCAACATTTATATGCAAATGATCCTTCATCATCACTTTCGAATAATTATTGAGGGAATAAACTATACGCTAAAATATTTAATTTAAAAAAAAATGGTACAACTAATATTTCATAAAATGGTCTAATTATATATACTCCTCTCATCACCTGATTTCCTCCGTAAATAGGAGACCTTTGCATTTGATGGTGTCCCAACATCAAAGACTTTAGGAGTTCCTTAAGAAACTTGATGGAGTTAGTTAGCAAACGTCTCTTAAACTGACAACTTCACGTCATCTCCAAACCCTCCTCCAAATTCTCATTTAGAATAAAAAATGTTCATCCTCAAAATAATGATTTATTTTTTATTAAAAAAATATATAATTCACCCATTTTTTTATCACCAAAAAAGACAAAAAAAAATTGATTTATTATTACACAAGAATCTTTATTGGATTAGAGGTAGTTGGTGGATGGAGCTAACAAAACACTGAAAAAGTTTTAAACTTGTGAGTTAAGTTTTTGTTTAATCACTTTGGCATACTAGTACAAGAGCCGGGAATAAAAAAGGGAGTTATCTCACACCAAGTTTTGATTACATTAATGAAAACTATGTATAATTACTAGTCAAAATTGATGAGTCTGCCAATTATAGGTAGGGGGATAAAACATGGCGGCTGTTTCAAAACCTTAAAAAAAATTAATTTTTCATTCGGAGCTCTATATCTTAAAAACTACCAACAACACTAGAAAATCTGAAAGAATATTATTTAAAGAAGAGTAAATTTGCTAAAATATTATCGCTAAACGAGCTATTTACGTCAAATAGTTCTCGAGATATAGCTTTTTAGAAAGCAAAATTTCTTTAAAACCTTTTGAAAGATTAATAGTTAGCTAATTTATATTGAGAAATCTATAACTCAGGAAATATGAGACGTACAGATGTCTATTAGCACTCAAATTAAAGCTAGTTTAATGGACTATAAAGAAGTTTATGAACTTGATCTTCGTAGGAGTAATAGTTTACATGATATTTGCTAAAATAAATTGATTTATAGTTGCTCGGACAATAAGTTTGATTTATGAAAAAGTTCATTTCAGAAACCATTGAATGTACAGATGTTTGCTAGCGCTCAAATTAAAGCTAGTTAAATTTACTATAAAATAGTTAATTATGTTTATCTTTGTAGAAGTAGTAGTTTTTATGATATTTGATAAAATAAAATCACAAAATGTTAATTTATAGTTGTTCGTATAAAATGTTGGTTTTTTGAAAAATATACCTCTAGATTACGTACACTTATAGTTACTTATACTTATAGTTACTTATAGATAGACGTACATATGTCTGCCAACACTCAAAATAAAGGAAATTTTACTTACTATAAAGTAGTTTTTGACACTTATCTTCGTAGGGGTAGTAGTTTTTATTATATTCACAAATGAATATAAATTTGGCAAATGAAAATTTGTCCGAACAACTATAAATCAATTTATTTTAGCAAATTTCATCATAAAATACTTTATAGCTCATTAAACTAGCTTTAATTTGAGTGCTAATAGAAATCAAATTATAGCTTGAAATATTGATGTTTCAAAATAAATTCACTAACTACTGATCTTTCAGTACATCCCATACAACATTTTTATGAAATGTTGTTTTTTAAAAAGCTATATCTCGAAAACTATTAAACGTATATAACTCAATTAGAGCTCATATTTTAGAAAATTTGCTCTTCTTTAAATGATGTTCTCTAATGTTTTCTTTTGTTGTTCCTACTTTTTGAGATATAGAGCTATAGCTCCGAATGGAAAATTAGTTGTTTTTTTTTATCGCTTTGAAACAGCCACCATTTTTTATTTTCCCTACCTATACTTGGCAGACTCATGAATTTTGACTAGTAATTATACATATTTTTCATTTAAGAAATCAAAAATTGGGGTGAGATAACTGCATTTTTCTCCTCTTGGGCTCTTGTACTATAATCCGTGTAAAAAACGTCGGCTTGTAATATTATAACGTCCTAGTTATGCCTGGTTTGGAATGGATTCGATTTCCATCAGTGGTAGTTAATATTTATACATCAGCGGTTTCGAGAGATGAATATTGGAAAACCCACTCCCGTCAATACGAGGTAACAACCTCTAGGTAACCATCAGGGTTTGGCCAAGAACCTTGCTAGACTAGTTATCTCACCATTATCGGCACTAGTATATGTTATTATTTACGTAGTATAAGGACTAGACAGAAGAATTGGAATTTCTTACTTTTTTGTGAGGGTACGATATACAAAACTAAATATTAACTGTCTAAATCCAGAAGAAAATTATTCTATAATGTGCGCGCGAGGCCGTTGATGATCACATACAAATGACGTTTCATTAGACTGAAAACAGTGCAAAAAGAAGAGTTTTAATACATACGGCCTAAAAATAAAATAAAATAAAATAATAATAAAATAAAATAAAGTTAGATGCTTTTCACATGATGCCATTTGTTCGCTGATAATTTGAAAAACCATGTGCCTATTAACCATGATTCGTTAGTTCGGCGAGTATGATTAATTCTTATTGCCTAAAAGATTCCATTACCATATTTTGTAGGTTTTTAGTTAGAATAAAAACAAGAGTAAAGCTAATTTTTGAGCTATTTATAACATAACTGCTATTGTAGCAAACATATATCATATATATTATTGATATATATCATGCATATCATTATTGGCATATATCAATATATAAACAATATATATAATATAAAATATATATATATATATATTATTGAGCAACTATCACTATGCAATCTCTTTTATATATTGAATAGATTTTCAAGGTGCTAGTTTCATTTACACGCTATACATAAAATTCCAGGTTATGTAGAAAATAAAAATTAAACACTAAGATAAAAAAAAAAATGCTTCTGGTCATCTAAGGAGACAGGCCATTATTCTAAATTAGGACCTAATTAAAATTATTGTTTTTAAAATAATAATTTAATGATGGTAGTGAATGAAGAAAAATATCTAAAATATTTCTACACCTTAATTCAATGAATGGATCACAATGTATCGTTATTTTCAGATCTAAGCAAATTGACTTCAGCCTACCACAGATGCGGAAGACCGAGTCCCTCGATGATATAATTCCAGACGAGGATGATGAGGAGGATTGCAAGAAAAGGCAAGAGCAACGCACTAGTGGTGGTCCGACACAGCAGAGGTCCAACTCGTTCAGTAAGTAATATAGTAACTGTTAGTAATTATGCACAGAAAATAAAATGAAGAATGTTGTTATAAGAAATTCACAAACTTTCGCAGTTAGTTTAGCCACTTTTTTAATATTTAGCCATGATTTAGCATTTTAAGTCTCCTCTTCCCGTTTCAAATAAAGGTGATATAGAATCTCCGCTAAATTGGGGTCTTAGTGGGGCGGGTCGGCCTGTAAGGACTGATTGCCTTCTAATATTGTTTATGCTATGATATCCTCTTGTGAGATTGTACATGTATATCGACGAACATACTCGCTTTATTTCTATTATTTTCAATATCTTTTGTTGTAGTTTTGTTTTATCTTTAGTATGTGGATATTGCATTTTTAACAACGTAGTAAAAGTATTCTTAATATTACTGTACAACATATTGACAAATATTTGATTGTTTTCATCCATGAAATAGATCACTAAAATAAATTCGTAGAATTATTACTTACTAATTTACTGATGGTTCCCTATATACAATATATTTGATCCATTGTAACATACTGTCATTTAGTTAAGTCTCTAAAAAAATAACATAAACTCGTAAGAGTGTAAGCCACCTATGAGATAATAATAGGTAAAGACTTTTAAGAGAGCGTCACCACCACATTTTTTTTGATAATTTATTTATTTCGTTGCTTTTACACAAGATCATATTGTTGGTTTTAATTGCAATTAATTTGATATCACTTATACTCAACAATTTATTATTTTATCGTCTCTTAACAATTTATATAAAATGTACTTACTTACATTTACATTATCCTTTCCTAATTATCTTAAGAAAAAAATATATTATACATATACCCATCAGCAGATTAAACTATATAAAGGTGCTATATAAACTAAAACAGTTATATTGCTTCAGTACTTATTACAGTGACAATTTTCTGTTGAGGTAGTTCTGTTATAAAAGTGAAACAATGGAGTAATGTGGCATTACCCTGTTCTATGATAACAATAAACTTAATCGAACCCTAATGACACTCAATTAGAAAAATTACAATTACTATATCTGATAAGGTAACTGATATCTGATATACTAACAATTAATCAATTTCAAGTACAGAAATAATCAAATAATAATTAAATAATATAATACATAGAAATATTTTTTCCTGTTAAATTATCATTAATTCACTATAAGGTGCATTAGTTTTGCTGCAACTATCACTCGGACCTAGTGGGACAGTACTTTAATGACATTAGATGAAGTCGTGACGGTAACCATCATACAGTTCGCAGCATGGCGATGACTGTAACTGCTGTAAGCTGTCATAGGGATTTATGTTATTTTAATGCCTTCAATTGTTACAAACACTATTCCGTGCTCCTTATTGAAACGTATTCTTTTGTCAATTTATTATAAATTAATGATTTGAGAAGTTTGTCGGGGGGTGCTGTCAGCAACCAGGTCTTCCTTCAAGACCTGAAACTCAGGTTGAAACGTCGGCATAAAATAAATAAATATGTTTTTGTTTATTTATGTTGTTCTTTGCTGACCGCACCCCCTGACAATCTTCTCCAATCATTAATCTACGGTCAACTATCTACACCTCATTATTATAAATTAAATACACCATTGATAAGAAGATGAAGATTTGAAGAAATGAGTAATATTTTTATAGAAGTTTTACTCATTTCTTTCGAATGTAAAGGCAATTTAGACAAAAATAATGATGAAATTCAAAAATGAAGAGAACAATGATTAGGTCACAGAAGAAAGAAAGGTTTCTAAAAAGAAGAAGCTCTAGGTAAAGCTATATAAAGATTGATATATTGGATACTGGAATGCAACGAATGAATGGAAGCCAAGAAGCTCAAGGATGTATAAAGATTTATTAGTTTTCTGGAATTGGAGAAGAAATAAAATGAGAAAATACTATTATCAGGGCGGACAATAAAACCGAAAATAAAGGTATGCAATGAATCTAAGGACTCGGAATATGAATCTTTGGTAAAAAAAAACTATTTTATTCATAACATTTTAACTCTTTTTAAAAATGATATTTATATGGATCCCTCAGTTAAATTTTATATGCACATTATATTATTATGAACAGTACTTCAATGTGTACAGATGTAGATCATTGTGGCAACGTTCCATTCATAAAAATTTACAGTGAGCTATTATCTGCACATTTTAATTGGTCATCTCTTGATTTATCGCTTCTTGAGAAAAACAAGGTCTTGTTAGGTTTGACTACACTTAGATAACACTTCTTCCAATTAGCTAATAAATGAAAAAATCATTTCAACAGATAAAGTTTGCTTTTATGTAAGCAAGAAATTTCGTATTTTAAGTGAAATATGCGCTATTTTTTCAATCTTACTAAATAGCTTCTTTTAGAATTAGGTTTAATTTTCTTCTTATGATTAAGTAACATTCCTCTTAACTAGCTGTGGATTTCATACAAGTGTAGAATTTTCCCCAATCCTTACTTACATGGGTAAGTTATAAGTTAATTTTTATATGTGCATTGGCACATTTATTTTTGCAAATAAATTTCTTAAAGAGTGTCAAAAATATAGAATGAATTTATAAATCATCAATACAAAATCAAATTAAAGATTTTTATGATATTATATGTCGGTTTGTTGGTGTGTGTGAGTAACTTAAATGTCCAACTAATTTAATCCTATTACAGTGAATCGGATTTGAGTGCACTTTAAAATTATTTTCTTATGAGTTCCTCTTAAGACTGATGTTATATTGGAAATCATGGCTTGAATGAGAGATCTAATCGATCAAAATCAGATTCCTCTTAGATTGGTCAATTCAATCAGACCAGCCCAGGTGGATGAGTCCATTGAAAGAAGTTCCATTCATTGGAGTTAGAATTAACTGAGAAAACAGAACAGTTCCAAGAAGCTCTGTCGCAAATAGGATCATTCATTTCGAGGAAATTTCGGCTTGATGATTTGATAATCAATAAAAGAGAATTTCCGCTTCTGTTTCATGCATAATATGGGAATGATTAATATTTTTGTATTTATTCAGTTATAGATATAACAATAAAAAGCCTTTGCGCATCGGGAGGTTTGAAGCTTATACTACCAAGAAATGTTCAGTACTTCACTGAACCCATGTTAATATATATATATATATATATATATATATATATATATATGTGTGTGTCTCTCTTAACGTCAAGCTATATATATGTGTGTGTGTGACGTCAGTCGCAGTAATTAGCTGAAATCGATAATTGTTATTTATTTCAAAACAAATATCCTTAACTTCTTAACGTTGAGCTTTAAGTTGTGAAAAAGTCACGCCCTTTTTCCCCCTTAGCTTGACGTTAAGAGAGACACATATGATAATTCGAGGGAAAAAAGCATGACTTTTATCACAACTTATAGCTCAACGTTAAGAAGTTAAGGATATTTGTTTTGAAATAAATAACAATTATCGATTTCAGCTAGTTACTGCGACTGACGTCTAAAAATAACCTCCCACCTCATTCTTTCGAAAAACCCTGTAATTTTCGTGGATTACGTTTCTATATTTTTATTTTATTTTTTTAGTATTTTTATAGTTATCCTTGTAAATATCTTATGTTCGAAATAAATATTTTACTTAATGTTCTATGTATATTACAATCTATTTAGTTCACTTTATGCTATAAATTAAAGATCTAGCTATATTGATCCACAGCGGCTAGGAACTTTTTTTATGCAACTAGTTCGGGTGACGCTATATAAAAATAATACTTGTTTGCAGGGAGGAATTTTTCTAAACGGATATCTCAACACCTTCTCAAAATTCAGAGACATGAATGACCAGGTAACTTGATGTGCAAAACGGTTGTAGGCAAATAGATTTAGTATCTCTATAATAATATATATCGTCAAATCAGCATTTAGTAAGTCTGGATTAGTAAATTCATAGCGTGAAATAGTCGAAATATGTGGCAAAAATCATTCGCAGTTCGTAATGAAAATCAGTACTTGACTAGTTCATGAGCATTTAAATATTCCCTGACGTTTCAGTTGTTTGCTCAATCGTGGTCATGGTTTCGAGATCCACGTTAATTCTTCATTATAAGTCATAGAGCAGACAGGAAGCAGAAGATAGCGTTCGATCCGAAGTTGATTAACAACCAACGAGAGATAGCGATCAACCCTTTTCAACAGCAATCTGCATTTTAACAGCTTCCACACAATTTCCCACTCATCATTAGCGTAGGGGGGCATCAGATATTACAACCGCGTATCAGGCGATGTCATCGTTAATGCTCCCCCTTCATCACCACTCACCCCCTCTTCCTAATTCACGACATGCCGGCCATTATGTGTTCCGTTATACCCACGCTCTTTGCTAAGGAAATTACTCTTTTGGCACAGAGAGGTTTACCTGTAGATTACAGTGAAAATCGTTGGAGTGAATTGAATCGAATCCACTTAATGTCATTTCAGAACTCGTATAGAGCATTCAATAAACCATTTCCCATTACTTCAAAACCCTAATGGAACTTTTATAACTCGCATTAAAGAAATAATACTGTTTTAGTGATGGTTTTACAAATTTAAAACTAGAACTTATACAGAACTCTATCTAAGTGATTACCATAGATTAAAGGAAAAAAAGCTAGCCACTCCAGTTATCACCCTGGAAGACGAAAATTTTAACCAATAAAATTTATTTTCCAGTTGTTTTAAAAATTCTATTCTAGTCACGTTTTAGGCCTTCTCGAAGCTTGAATAAAAAATACTTTTTTTTGTACCAAGAGTACGACAGATTAATAAAATAAAAAAGAGTCGTGCAAATTAAACTTGAACATCAGTGAAGACTAAAATGACTTTATTCTTACATATTTACAAATACTGCATAGTTTAATGGTTACAGATGTCACTGTAACTGTTACTATTACTATTACTATTTTATCTATCAAGTGCTAGAAAATATATGTGTACCCTTGAGAAGAGGGGGTAGGAAAAATAATGAAATAGGAGAAGAGGTTTGGACCAATCAGATAATTTTAGGAACCTATGCGGGGCCTAGACAGCCTTTGAAATTAGAGATAAATATCTGGGAGGGGGAAAAGGCGTGTCTGGAGAAAAAGGATGAGTTCCATTGTCAGCCCTTTCAAGAATGGAATAATTACCCTGGTAAGGGTTGGACATGCTTGTGAGAACTATTAAACATAAAATAGTTTGACAGATGCATGTCCATTGTGAGATGACAACTTATACCTGCGTAAGTGTCAGCCTTTGACTTCTATACATTGATATAAAACACTAACACATGATTTCAATAAGGAAAAATCACTTCCTCTATGGTCACTGTCTTTCAAAATGTGCCACATGTTAAAAGGAAGTTTATAACGATGGTCTATTTATAATAATAGCTGTTAAATATTATAGCGTTGGTTAACTTGCAAGTTTGATCTTGATCGAGAGAGATCGGACACACTCGAATGAATCCGACTTATGATTATGATGTTTTGAAAATTTGACATTTAAATCTAGTTGGATTATTATAATAAGGAAAAAACCTTGATAAACGCACGTTAACGTAAAAATAGAACAACGTTTACAGAAGTAGTTGGTCAGTATTCCGGCCCAATACAGTTATTTTCCAATAGTGGTTTCCAAATATCCAATGATATATTTAACTTCCTTAACACAACATATGTTACCTATACCTCTATTTGATTCATGGCTGAAGAGAAAATAAATTTTTTACTATAGGTAAGTCTGACTGTACTTTACCTCTATTGGTTAATAAATTGTTTGTTTTTTTTAATAAGTACCGTAAACCTGAGCTATTTTGGTGCTATAATTCTTTTTTTTAACCAGTTTAAAAGCAAAATTATTGATAAGACAACTGAAAGTTTGTTTTGATAAAGGTATTATAACCAGTGATATTCTCAAGTATTGAGGAAATCAAAAGAATCTGAAAGATCGAATAAAAAGTTATAGAGAAACAGAAAAGAAGTAGAAAAGGAAAAATAGAAAAACAAATAAAACATATATATTTATAAAAGGAATACAAAGTTTAGGATAAGTAAAAAAAATAAAATTTTTATAGTAAAAACAAATAGTAAATTTATCAGCAAAAGAAAATAATAACCTGTCAAACTGTAATCGGTCCCGGAGAAAGCCAAGTGAAGTTCCTAACTATACCCAATACTTCCAACACCAATAAACCGTCGGGAAATGTTCCTAAAGCAAGATCAGCTCGGCCCAAAGTATCCCTGAAAATTATTATTAGCCCGAAATGATAAGTAAGGTAATACCAGCTTAAACAAAAATTAAAAAGTCATTATAAATATAGGTTAAAAGTAAAACATAGCTAAAAAATAGAAAAAATTGAATGATATTTTACGTGTAAATATAGTCAATGATTTAACTAACTACATGTGAGATAAATCATTTAGCATTTTATGGAGTTTTACTAATTAAAAAGAAGTAGAAGATCAAAAACATAGGTAATTCAAAAGAACAAAAAATAAATAAAAACGTAATGTTTACTTTTAAATAAATGACATATTTTTTATTGACCAATTAAAAAAATAACCAACGGTTTGAACTATATATATATTAGAAAAAACGAATGAGTTTTTTTTTTTTAACACTGTATAAGCAATTTTTTTTAGTATTTTGGTATTAGCTGTGCATTTGGAAATTCCTCTTGTTTCTAGGCTTTTGGAAAAACGTTGATTACTCTGATGGAAAAAATTTAAATCTGCTTTGATAGTCTCATTTACATGAAATACTTTTGGATACTAACTGTACTCGTGTCATAAAATGGCTTTACAAAAATCGAGTAAGTGAGCTATATACATAAATTTCGGGATTTTCCATTCTACGTCCCTTGCTTATAAAAATTATTTCTAATTGTGAGGGGAAAAAAGAATAATTTTAATAATAATAGTATTTAAAGTCTTCTTAATTGTTTATGGAGATCCAATGAAAATTGAAAAGATGAGAATATTTTTTGAAATCACAGCGAAGTTTATTTTCTCATTTTTATTTTATCAATAGTTTTGTTAGTGGATTATCATCAGGCGAAAGGACTTTTTTCTAATTAAATTTAAATAGCATGTGATTTAGTGGTTTTAGGATAAATTTTTTTCTTGTAATAATTCAATACCTTAACTGATTAATAAAAGAATAAATAAAAAACTTGAAAATGGACATGGGTGGTTTTGAAACGCAACACTTCTATGTATGCTATCTCAAATTATTAAATTTGAAATATTCTTGCAATTCTTCGTTGTATATGAAAAATTCGTTTGAAGGCCTAGGCACTCTGTAAATTCACCAAGACCGAAACAGGGAGTTGGTTGGAATGTCGAAATTAATTCCCGGGGCCACGACGAAATAATTACAGCCCAGCCGGCCTATATCGGAGTAGGCTCTGGAACGAGATCAGATCTTTCAGCCTTCGGTGGCCAAATTGGATCACCTCTGGAATTAATTTTTAAGCCCTCAGAGACTTCCCATTATTAGGAGACTGCCAATTCCTCACATTTCCTTTCTTGACCCCTCACCTTACAACATACACTACATATCCAAACAAGATTATAAATATTTATGTATAAATTTTTTTCTATATATTTACAAAATACCAAGTATTGTTATAAGTGAATGGGCAAGGTGACAAAAAAAGAAAGGGATTAGGCTTGGGTCATTCATGCAGTAACTATCGTAGAGTAACATATTGATTATACATTTTTATCGCATCGATAAACTGAGTTTAATAGTTATGAAGTACGTATGTGTCAAACATTCGTTTAATCTTTTTTTTTAATAATTTATTTATTGTTATTTACTAATGTATAAAAATATACACAACAAGTAAATTTGCTGTAGGTGACATAGTGACATGATACAAACATGTGGAGAATCTACCCATTGATAGAACTCCAATAACAGTTCTAGAAGAGATCTCGAGGCCATCTTCTTTTCAGACGCCTTGGAGGATTATTAGGTCATGAAGGAGGAGCCAGGTTAGGATTTCGGTGGTGGGGAAGTTTATCATGGAAGGTATGGTATCTGGTTCGGGCCAAATCGGCAGCATATGGGTCATTGAGGTCCTGATGGATGACTTGATTTATGACAAAGTAAGGAGCATTAAGGATTTTGGACTGTAAGGATTGGATTCGGAAGGAATTTGATGGATCAGTGGAGCCCCAAAGCTCAACTCCGTACGTCCAGATAAGCCTTATAATAGTCATGTAGATGAGTCTTGTAATGGATTGGCAATTTAGAAAGTTTGACTAGTAAATGTAGTCGGAATGAACGAGCAGTTTTTTTCTTTTTAGTCTTGTTTGAAGATACCATGTCAGTCGTTTGTCCAGATGTAGTCCTAAGTAACGGATCTGTTCAACAGGAATAAGTGGGGTATTATTAAAAGATACTGTAGGGGAAGAGGTCATGGGTTTACGACGAAGAGTAAATGTGATTTGGTGTTTAAGATTGATTAAATATTAGGTTTTTTTCGCTTCAGTATTCGATAAACTGTGCAATCATCAATAATTATTACTTATTTATTGAGAATTCCACAACTTTGTCAATATCAAAATATGAAATTTAGTCAAGGGACAGGTTAGTAAAAGAAAAATCATGTGAAAAAATTGTACTTCTTTGCTTCTAAGTATACCCGCTTAAATGTAACTATGTACACATTAAATTTTAATTTATTTTACGTTTATGAAAAATAACATCTATTTTTTTACTATTCACTGTGAATAACGTAGTGATAATGTGACAACAAGTTGATTTATATTAACGGTTGATTATGATCTTTTTGCTACCGTAGGCGAACTGATGGGCGGTACCAACAGCCGTTTATCATCCCCTGTTTGCAACAACTTGATGAATAAGGAAGTTGGGGGTGACCTATTTTGCAAAGGCTCCGAATAAGCAGGAGGAATGCAATGATTCGCCCTCCCCAGCCGATTTGTCAATGTCACGCTGGCGTAGGAGCATGTCTTGTGTCCTGTCCTGATAAAAAAACAAACTTAACTAGGGGTCGTACGATTTATTACTAAACAAGAAGCAATGTATGCTTTTCCAGCTTTGAATTTTCAGTGAATAGAATTTTGAAATTTATTGTACTATGTTCTATCATTTTTTTACTATTTTGAGTAATATATGTTCACAATACAAGACAACTCCAGAGCGGCTTAGTTGTACATAGCTTTATTAATGGCACATAGGCAATAAAATAATAATAAATAAATATTACTTGCTTCTTCACCTAAATATTAATTCCTCTAAGATATGCGCTGGGGGAGATACTAGAGTTAGAATGTTAAGAAAAATAAAATAATATAAAAAGGAACTTATAGCAAAAAGGGAATAGACACACACAAAAAGTCAGACAATTGAACAAATGAAAGTGTTTATTAATCAAAAAATAAATAAGTAAAAAGAAAAAAAAAATTATACCTCTTTATGAATACATAAAAAATATTAAACGTAATACCCGGAGATAACTAAAAAATAAAATAAAACTTAAAATATATATTTATTGTGAGCCAACGTTTCGTCCTAATTTGTAGGGCTTCATCTGGGCTTTCTGAGTTGAGGAAAGCAAGGATGATTCTTTTTCTTTCATTCATTATTTTGCTTCCCTCCATTCAGAAGCCTGCGAAACGTTAATTTACAATAACAGTTTAATCAAAACATATATGAGTCAAGAAATAAAACAAAGAAATTTACAAAATGAGTAAGAAGGAATTATTATGCTTCAGAGTATTAGAAAAATTATATTAAATGAATGGCTCGATGATTTGATATATAATTATTTTAAAACAAATTTAAATAGTTCGTAATAGCCTATCTGACGGAGTGATGGTAGCTGCGTAGTAACCCCCCTGTCTGCCAACCCAAAGGTTGCGAGTTCGAGTCCCCGGCCCTATCTGGGATTTTTTCAAGCATATAATTATACAATACTCACTCACAACCTCTCCCCCCGGGCATTTGTGAAGCTCGTTTGCCAATGGGTGGCACTCGCAAAAATAGGCGTGTGAGTGACGAACCCACCCTATGAAAACCATGTCGAGAAGCGCGCAATGTATTTCCATAATACATGGCGCGAGGTCTTGTACCTACACGGTCTGTCACGCCAATAATAATAATAATAATAGCCTATCTATTAAATTATCAAACTAAGGAGTTCGCGGTCGTATCTAAAGAATGCCTCCAATTGTCTCAAGAGAGAGTAGTTGTAGAAACATGTAGCATTAAACAGCCAACAGTCTGCTTTATAATTAGTTCGAGGTTACTATTAGCGACTGTAACAATCTGAAGTATATCATTTACGCAAAACTTTTTAATTAAAAAAATATATATAATTCTTTAAAAATAAGATAAACTAACTTTTCTAACCGGCAGTAAAATTATTAAATTAATTTTAACCTTAACTGTACAGAAACCTATAGGAAATAAAAATTATAATTTTTTATGTTGCTTTTACAGTATTACTGTCTTAAATATATTTAAGATTAGAATTAGGGTTATCTTAATTGCTTAGCGTAGTCATCCTTAAATAGAGATGCTTCTATCTTGTATACATCATTACTTAATGTTTATGATTATCATAAAACTCTATTAAAGATCAGTTAGACCATCTTTTTCTCAATCTTAGGAGAGACTGTCGAGTACTTTCGGTCATCGTCCTTGACCCAGAACCTGTTCCAAGTACTATTTTCCAAATGTTTCAACGCTCTCAACGTAATAATCCTCCCTTCTTTCGAAAACGGGTAAAGATACTTTGATACTTGTATTCCTTACTTATTGTTTAATACATGTCCGAGATCACTTTGAATTTAGTATTAAAATTATGTTTTTTTTGGAATCGCAGGTATCTGTTCAATTTATAAAATGTACTAAAGATAATGGAACTAAATAGCTTATGCTGCTGTTGACTACGCCTTCACTAAATGCATTGCGATAAACCCTCATGACCGGACTATCATTCTAGGTTAGTCTACGCCCATTCTCAAGCAAAGATCGATTGATAGATCATTATTTTTATGACTACTTATTTTGGCTATTCATCCTGCAATATATGTGATGAAAATAAAGACGTAAATAAATCATACCAATTAAAATATAGTTGTATGATATTACAGTTATGAAATAATAATTAAGTATGCTGGGAAATAGTCAAATGTTCATTTTTTAAACTTTCATTTTAATTACCTATAAAACAAATTATTTAATGTATTACACTATTTAAAGAATAATTTATCAAAATTCATAATAGAAATAGAACGGATTCGGTATTATATAAAATATTTGTCTGCTATATATTTCTTACCGTCACTCAATCTTCAATCTTCCCCAGTTAAAACATTAATTATGAAAGATTTTTTTTTTTTACAATTTTTTATTTACACTTGAAAATTTATTACAATCAGCAAATGAACTGTACAGGCAGGGCACTCAAAGCACTCAGTAGTGCATCCTCCTGACGTTCAAGTAAATTATTTGATTAAATTAGGAGGTTCCTCATCCAACTCCTTTTCGACCTATGCCCTTACTTTAGGGGTGTCGTTTTTTGCTATCTGTCGGACACATTTATTGAAATGTTCAAGTGTTGTGAAACCGTATGTACGTCGTATAAAAATGATTCTTTTGAAGCCTAGGGTGGTGACTTCGTTGGCAGTCTTAAAAATTGCAACTGAAAAGTATTTTTTGAATCTGTGTCTTTTTAGTAGGTCCATAAATTTGGCAGGCATAAGTACATATGGATTATAGGAACTAGTTATATACGTTTAGTTTCTGTCTAAGGGATAATCTAGAATAGTATGGAATAATATCTCTGTTGTATGGAATAATATCTCTGTTGTATGGAATATAATTGTCTCAGTTGGAACATAAGCGTTTTACGTTTTGTCATGATGTATGGGCCCCATGTCAACCTTCTGTCATAACTAAGTCCTAAATAAGTTACAGTGTTTATTTGTGGTATTTGGTGATTGTCAATGTAAACTGAAGAACACGTTTTTTGTAGTAGAGTAAATGTGAGATATTTTGACTTGTTATGGTTATTTTTAATTTTCCATTGTGTGCATCAGGTCTGTTTAAGCTATAATTGTATTCAGGTTGTTTAGGCTATGTTGTAGTGTTACTGTGGCGTGTAAAGGGTTTCTGTTTCTCGTGACGATATCAGTGTTATCGACTTACGTCGTAATTGTTTTGTTTTTGTCTGTCGGCAAGTCGTATTATTAGTTGACTTATGTTATTCTACATTTTCAGAGTTCTCAGCTCAAATACAGTTTTGAGTTGTTAATAAACGATTTGTTTCTTCTTTAAATAAAAAAAACACTATAACCTTATCACTAGTATACATTTCCGTTGCATTAAATACAAAAATTTGTCATTCATCTTGCATAAGGATTTAAACAAAACGGGAATGTATGCAATACTACGTAAAGAAATCTTACTAATGTATTTAATCGTATAAAAAGTTTTAAAAAATTGAAGGATTTATTTTTGTATTTTATTTAAAATACATAAATATAATTGCCACCGTTAATACTTTTTCTATGATTACCATGATTATTGTTATAACTGTGATCCATATTCCTTTATTCAGTCAAATATTTCATATTGACTGCTAAGAGTTCAATTATTTTCTCATACCACTCTTCAATCATAATTAATGTTATTTTAGGTAGTTATGGAGCTTTGGGAGGCCTGAATCCCGCCCTCTATCGCAACCCAGGAGAACTAGAAGAAGAACTCCACTACCCCGAAGGACACCTTGGCAGGCTCTGGTTCTACCTTCGCTACGAAGTCGGCTGCGAGAAGTTACTCATCACTTTGCTCAAGATCAAGAACCTACCAAGCAGAACTGTCGGTACCGCTAACGCCTGTGATCCTATTGTCAGGTAAATTTCCGTCTTTAGTAGCCTGCTTATCAAATCAATGTATGTTTTGTTGTTTATATAATGACTTCTTGCCATGTAGTTGCTATGAATGATCACAGAAGCAAGAAGCGTGATATCAGAAATTAAAGTCCACCTCCGTGGGTCAATTACTAAAGTGAAAAGTTTCGTCTTCTTATATAT
>NW_027115723.1:988714-991980 GCF_000696795.3 Halyomorpha halys | reverse complement strand
AACATCATTGACGACTTTGGTCATCGTTTACTATTAATTCCTGAAGTTTTTCATTGGTCGTCGATGTGCTGGAGCGTCCAGCGACAAAAACAAAATTACAATTACATACTTTTTTGAACACACTTCGTATGTTTTAGTTAGGAAAGTAAATAACTTAAATTTCCGGCTTACAGAACATTTTTAAACTCACAGAATTGCGTGGTTATCACATTTCACATAATAATTTTCTACTTAATGTGTAATTATTTAACTAATTAGGAATTAGTCCCCTTATCTTCATGAATATATTTTACATTACTTTTAGGAGATAACAGATTAAAAAGATTTTTCCATAACTTACAGAGTTATTAAAATTAATAAGTGTGGACCTTTTAAAGGGATTTCGGGCGGTTAATAGGTTGGAAGCGGGTGGTTGGGACACGTACTCCATTACTGCCTACGAAGGTTTTAAAGATGATTAAAGCTTGGAACAGCTTGGCTGGGTCGACCATACGAAAAATATTCGCCAAAATTATCATTTCTCCAAAAAACTTTCATAATAATTTGAAACTTTGCATTGCTACTTTAAGAAATATTATTGCCTAATCAGTTATTATCTCTCTGAAATTACAGATGATCCCTTACAGAGATGTATTTTTGCATAATATTTAATTAAATTAATGGTTTAATAATAACAAAACTGAGTGGATGCACCATTTAAATCTACTAAAACAAATTTTGATTCTGATTACCGAAGTTTATATGCCAACCTTCTTTCTAATATCAAATGTCATTTTGATATATTTCAATATAAAAGTCAATTCAGACAGTTAGCAAGCCGTGTATACTCTTTTATTTGGCGAAAGAAGATATGATGCTCCAGATTTCTCAAATAATGAAGATAGTGACACTGGTCAGTGGCAACAAATAGAACAAAGGGAAGGAAATTCTGTAACTGTGTTAAGTAGAGAATATAGTGAGGAAGAATTATATTATTAATAAAATTGTAGGGTATACATATCTTAAATCCAGACAAAGTTTTCAAGAGCAAGAAATGCAAACCGATTCTGTTGAAATTAAAGATTTTATATCTGAGAGCAGACTTCAAAGCAAATCACATTAACCGTGATAATTTGTGGCAGTCATTGGACCAATTTACAATGGTTATAAATCTTTAAAAAAATTCTCAATAGATCTATAAGATTTGATGTTATAAATACACGCCCAGATCGGGTGTTTTGTGATCGTTTAGCCTCCATCAGAGAAATATTTGAGTTTATTGTGAACTTTTGTAATTGCTATTTTTTATTTAAATAATTTATTAGTTCTTACTTCTTTGGGCTAACTAATTGCTCTTATAATTTTCAAAGATATATTTTTTAAAGAGTTTATCAGAAAATGTTTTTTAAAAATATTTTTACTATAGTTAAATAAAGAAACCTCTTTTTTGTTTAAATTAAAGTTTGTCATTAATACCCTTTGCACATACAACTGTAATGTATAGAAAAAATTGTGAGGTTCTAACGGCTGTATCGTTTTGATACTTGCGCCATGAAGTGTGACTTTTAGAAGCGCGCCTGTCGAAAGGTTAAAAATGAATTTAAAAAAATTAATTTTAATAAAACAAACAAACAAAATTTTAGTAAAGGTCCTGACAAAATGTTTTTATATTGAATTAAATCCTCTGCTAAATTAAATTCGAATGATAACTGATTTGAAAAATGTGTTAAGGAAATACATGGCTTATAATTTTTTTTTACATAATTTATTTATGATATTTACAACTGTTTAAAAATATATACAACCAGTGAATTTGCTATTTGTTATAAAATGACATACAAACATGTGTATAATCTACCCATTGACAGACTCCATTGAAAGATCTCAAGGCCACCATCTTTTCAGTCGCCTAAGAGGATTATCATGTAATGATGGAGAAGCCAGGTAACAAGAAGTGGGTTTGAATGGTTAGGAAGTTTACAAATAAAAATGAGTTTAAAATAATGGAATAGGAAACATGACTGTGTTTCGAATATATTTAATTTAATAACAGTTTTATCTTTTTTATGAACCAATTTATGTTCTATTTGTCTCTGGACTAATGGCTTCGTGCCTATACATTTTCTGAATAAAAAATAAAAATTTCATTCCTTCAAAGAAATATTAAAAAAAAAAAATGTCTATTCTCCAACGTTTTCCCAGCTACAAAGCCTTAATTCTGGTAATTCTGTGCCTGCCTCAAAGACAAAAACTTTTTAAATAAAAGGAATTAGAGAGAATAAATTAAATAAAAACAAAATAGCTTGAATTGTTCATTTTCCTTGATAAGTGGGCTATAGTAGAATAAAACCTCATTTAGACGACTCTTTTGACGAAAAAAATTTAATAATTCTAATAAGCTCTTCACGGTTTGTCGTTAAAAGAGAATAATTTACCTAAAGGGTCAACAATAAAAAAATATTTGAAAGGTTAAGAGGTTAACTTATATGATTTTATAAAACTATTAACGTTAAATGCAAAAGTGGTGTAAGTCAAAAGCTGACATATTCAACAATCGTGGAAAAGTTTTTTTAATGTTAAAAAATAGAAGTTACGAGTATACTAGTAAATTATTTAGAAGCATTTGAAGTTAAGTTCCACTCCTCAATGATTTCATTATTGTTTTGATTAAGTGTGATGACGACAAAATGATTTTTCTCTCGACTGCACATTCGTTCCTGATAATATTTTTTTCTCTTGTTAACTCAAAGCAAACATTCGAAATGAAACATTTAAAGCGACTGTTGTTTCAATGAAGTTTATATTATATTGAAAATTCTTTTATAAGTTCGAATGAAAAAACAAAAATAGAAAAGAAAAACAGTCTTACAAAGCTATGTACTGGGCATCTGTTTGTGACAAAGCTATTCGTAAATACTTATACCTGGGACTCCATGGAATGTAGAACTATATTTTTGTTCTTTTTAACAGCTCGTTCTCTGTTTGTTGTTTTACTCTTTGATATAGGTATTTTACTAAATAAAAAAAAATTAAAAGAATACCTATTAGAGATCCAATTTTTCCCCTTTGTTTTAAAGCAATGTAGAAATTTAATAATAAAGGAAGAGATATTTAAATAAATCTTGTTAAAAATGAAAAAATACTTATAGTATTATTATATTGTATTATTCGATTTGATTGTTGTTGTTGTTGATTTTTTGCTTAAAGGCGTAAAACCCTCTGGTCATCAACGCCTATGGGATGATAAAAGTAAAAAAAAAATAGAATAAAATAAAATAAATAAATAA
>NW_027115723.1:978647-988603 GCF_000696795.3 Halyomorpha halys | reverse complement strand
AGGCACTGTAACATTATTATTTAATTATTATTAACAAATTTTTTAATTAACAAATTATTCGATTTGATGTTTCATTAGTACATTAGTACACGATCCTAATATAGATGATAATAAGGTGTGTAGTTCGCCTGGTTCCCTTCAGGTGTTACCTATCTAAGACAGGTATACATTAGGTCAATAATTGAATTTCCTCCGAACTACATGTAGATATAAACAATATCTATTGTATTATTTAGATTCCCTGATATATTAAATGAAGTAGTATACTTCCAAATATCTGTATGAATTGGTTATAAAAAAATACTTCGATTCACAAAATACATAGAAAAAATTGTTTCCAACAAATTCATGATAACTTTTTTTTTATTTTAATTGGAATTAAACTATTAGTATCATTAATAAAGCCATGTTTTTATTCATTTATTTATTTTTAGTTTCGAAAGTACATAGAGTAAATAAAGTGCTCGAAGAAACAGAAATAAGTGTCCTACAGAATCTAAAGAAAGGAAAAATAATATTTACAAATAATAAATTACAAATTTATTATATTTACAAATAATAATAAGCTGCTCAAAATAAATCAAGTGATATTTTGCACCTAGTAAGAAGGACATCATGATGACGGGTGGCAGGGTAGGGTTGAAAGTCACTTCTCTCAATATTTTAAAAACCCTGAAATTAGGAAATTTAATACCTTAGAGCATATTTTAAGCCGCGGAAATTGAGTTAAAACCTTTTACTAAAAGGGATTATCATACTCAAAATTAATGTCGTAAACTGTAAACTCCAAAAACCAAAAAAAAACTATTTTTTTTTTCAATATATTAAATATATTAGTCCAAGCTATGCAACCAGAACAGGTTGTTTATAACCATACAATCTCAATTTGATGTTTTTTAAATTGTTGTTTATTACTTTATTCGCTAGGATCCACCGTTTAGGATTTATAAGTGAAAAATCGAAAGATAAACCTGAAATTTCGCAATTATTCACTTTATCAAACCAATTAGCAGAATATTTCTATTTTTGTTTAAATTAAAAAAAAAATTTATTTTTTTTACAGATATTCGTTCACAGTTTACAACATACTAGTAGACCAAATTAATAAGTTAAATTACTCATTCAAACCAGAATTTAATGTAGTTTAAAATAGTTTAGATTATCGGTACCAAAAGTTTTTGCCGCCACACCCTGATGCCCCAAGCGTATACCAGAGGTGCCAGAAGGGAATGCTGCTTTCTCAAAATATTAAAAAAAAAAAATTAAAATTAATTTAAATACGAGCTGTGTTCGTATTTTAAACTATTTTCTCAAACGTGGTTTGTCAGTAAAAAAACGTTATATACCCTAAACAGGAAAATAATCTTAAATGAACTCCCAACCAACAAAAAAGAAAGAAAGCCTATTCTTTTTATCTTTAGGATCTGTCAGCTTAAAAAGGGAATCTCTCTTTTATTCATGTTTCTCTGATAATGAGATTATTACTTTTCTAATTAATAATGAATTTAATGACCATTAAAAACAAATCTATAACTATTATTTTTAAACTTCAAGTAATTGAATAAACAGTTTTTGTTGGTTCTAAATTTAAACATCAATTTTTAATAAGGAAGATTTATCAATATAAGCTTAATTGGAATGTTCGTGGAAATAAATGTCCACCCCCACAAACTGTCATTCGATCCTGTCTCGAGGGTGCTAAAGAGACACTTCAGTAAATCGAGGTGAACAGGTTTTTGTGCTAACTTTAGGAAAGTAGGATATAAAAATCAATTTCTAATTGCTTAAAATATCATCCAGCTTACTTTAAAAGTATTTCAAGCAGTTGAAACTAGGAACAGGAAATAGTTTTCAGGAACCTCTGTAACCTTCTAGAATAGTTTTACAATCTAAGCTTTTCGCATTATACAATTATTTTTTATGATATCCCAAACTGATAAAGAAAAGTCGTGGACAATTTTCTAAAACCTCTAAACCGCATCCTGATATTCTTTACCCAATTCACATTCAATAAGAAGAACTAAATATTCCATTTCAAATGACCCTCCTACGTAAAGTATTTCATTCTTCAGAAATTTCAGTATTAATCAGAGATTACTTTTCCGCAAAGCTCCTGGATACGACCTAATAACCAACATATATAACGCTGATCTCCGTTCCACATATTTCCCTGACCCATGGAACTTATCTTTAGTCAACCCTTTACTTCTGTTGAACAGATCTACAACCTTGGACTGCATTTGGACAAACGACTAACTTGGTATCATAACACAAAACTGAAACGAAGAAAAACTGCACGTCGATACCGACTATTACAACTTACGAGACTAACGGTCTGCATTTCCAATACATTACTAAAGAACGATCTACATGACTACAATAAGGCCTAGACATACGAAGGTGAGCTTTGGGGCTCCACTAAACCATACTACTAATATACTAAAACACTTCTCTCGTATTCAATCCTCAAAATCCAAAATCCTTCCTAAAATCTTTAATTTTCCTCACTTTATCACAAATAAAATCATTCATAAAGACCTCAATGTCCCACATGTAACCGATTTAGCCCGAACCAGATATCAATCCTTCCATTATAAACTTCCTAACCATCCAACCCCACTAGTTTCTAAACTTCCATTCTCTCATATTCTAATGTAGAAATGTTATTAGAGAGCTAGCAAAGCGTAGTTTCTGTACATGTTTGTATCATAACATTGTAATCTAACATCACGTTTTGTAGATGTATTTTTTTATAAATACTGTTGTAAATTTCAATAAACAAAAAAAAATTATAATACGTTTTCACTTATAGAAGTGAAAACGTATTATAATTTTTTTATAAATATCTAAATATTTTAAATTAAAAATATATAAATATTTTAGCTAGACGAAGTAAATACCACAAAATCTATACATTCTTATATTATATTATGCCTCGGATATTCATGGGATCCATAACAAAGGAGAGATATGAACCAACAATTACGAATTTATGAAAATTTTTATCTTTATATCACAATCCCACATTGGACTCGATGTTGGTGATGTCGTTTAAGATGAGAAACCAACCAATCTATTAAAATTGGCAACGATCGAATTCCTTAGACGCAGAAAGAAAATTTACCCTTGTACCTTGTAAAGGGGAATAGATAAAGTAAATATATACATTCATGAAAATTTAGGTATAACTTCTTGGTAGTAAGAACCGAATTCTGCCGATTGCTACTCAAATTTTAGGAGAGGGAGTCAACCTCTCCTATATGTGGGTATAAACAGAGGGCAGGATATTAAAAAATAATCTCCTCATAGTAAGTTCTGGAATGAATCATTTGTTACAGGTTTTATATTTCTGAATCGAATAAGACCACTCCCAAGACGATAGAGTAATTATTTCAGTAATTAACGCTATAGGCGATGTTAGGAGAATAACAGGTAAAACACAATATTTTGCGAAACGCTGTAATTTAAACTTAATATTTTAAATTATTGTACCAACTACGCGAGCCACTTCCAGGGGTCCGAAATAATTTAGGAATGGGCCATTCTACGTCAACTCTTCTCAATTATCATCCCATATTTACTTTAATTTTGCAATTTTTTTTAAATAGGTATGCTAGTCTTTCTTAGATTTTGCTAAAATGACAATCTATGTCCATCAAATAACAATATTTGGGTTCCACCATTTTCCTATTAGTGTGAAAAGGGTTCCGCCCCCCAAAAAAGTTTGGAAACCACTTATCTAATGGATGGTTGCCTTAACTGGCCAAGTGTATAAAGTCTGCAACTACGGTGAATGACGAGAGTATATTAATCAGAGATTTGCTGAATGTACTAGAAGAAAAGAGATTCTCTTTTAATGACTGCGTGACTTGGCTGCAGTAATTGCTAACAGCTCAATTGTCATCAAGGTTAAGGTGGAACGTTGCTGCAACCTGTGAGTGGGAGTTGAAGAATTAGAACGCCGCTGAAATCCAGGTTGAGAGAATTTGTCCATGTGTGAAGTTAATCTCCCTTGCAATAACGTTTGGAAAAAAATTCAACATGAAGCCTTAATACTTTGTCATCATTTAGTTTAGAATCAAAAGATAGCTCTCAACTGACTGAATATAGTAATTTTTTAGAATTCAAGGGTTTTTTTGGCCAAACTGTGTACCTTTGGTAAGGATGTCACCCCACTACGCGTCACGTCATTACAATCTGCGTCTAAAGTCCTAAGGAACACGTCTCGGATGGGATGGGAGACGTCAGAGACTTGGCACTCCTCATGAAAGATAACTAAAAGAATTACCCATACTTTGGGGGGTTCACGCACGAACGGTAGCCTTGCCTCTTGAAGCTGGCGGAGTGGGCCGAAGAAAGTGTTAAAGAAGATGTTGAAGATGATTTCTCTGGTTTCATTCCTTTTATGAATGTTTATTTTCAGTACTTGCATAACAGACGTTTCTATGATATTACGCCGCCTAAGTCCCTGTATCATGAAGGTAACGAAGAGTAATATGGATAAATATCTGGACATGCTGTGTCATAAATGACACGTGTGTGTGTCTGTGACTAAGAAAGCGTTTTAGATACTGGATATCATACTTATATTTAAGTGAAATTAGGAAGTTAAATGTACAAGATAATTGAGGTACATCAAAATTAATAATGATAAAATATTAATTCGAGCAAGCTGTGGACAATGGTTGATTGATGGACCATACCCATCCTCTGATGAACACTGCCATCGATGTCAGGAGACTAACTGATGACCCACATCCATCTAGTCTTTGTTCATTGCCAGTCTACTCCGTTGCCTTCGTATATCATTTTATGTTTATATCATTAAGTTAAAGAATTAATGGTTTAGATAGTTGTAACAACTTCATTGTGTCTTGATTCCTTGATGTTAAAAACAATAAGGCTGAAATCTGGAGTAGAAGTTTCTGTAACATTGATGGGACGAAAGTTGTTAAAAAAATGAGTTATTATAAGTCTTGAGTCCCGTTTCAAATAACGTTGATCATTTGAGCACTTCTCCTAGATCCACCTTAGTAAACAGTAAATTAAAAATTAATCTTGACTAATAAAAACTTGACTATCATCGTTATTGGCTTTGCAAACATGAATTAACTAGTTACTTAAGTGTTCGTAATTCAGTCAGGCTATTATCTCAATCCTAATTCATTTATCTAGACCATTTAATTTTACATTAGGTTGGATAAGTACTTCCTTGCTTCATTGGCCTAATTAAATTCTAATTAACAATCAGTAGTTTTGCACAATTAATCTTAGTTAATTTAATGTAGAGAGAGAGAGAGAGAAATTCTTTATTCATCCATGCTGCCCAAATACATCGGATTGCTACATTACACAGTATACTTATCAATCCATGATCGGACATATATAAATTACATATTTTTACATAGTATAAATTTTGAATATGGTAAAATAGAAAGAAAAAAAAATTTTTCCCACAATAATTTAATATCATTAATTTAATGTATGTATCTAAGTGGGATACTTATCACTGTTAATTTTTTTTATGTATATAACTAATATTTAAGATATATCAAGGTACATTGAAAAGAAAAGGCAGACAGAAATCTATAGAATATGAGCAGATGTGTTTTGAAAAAAAAAAAAAAAATCTTATTGATAAATTTTCAATTAGTAGATATTTTATTACTTACCTATTAGGCGTCATGTATGTGATCAAAATTAATATTATCTGAGATTTAAAATTGATAAATAAATTAAATAACGATTCAATTATATTTCGGGTGATGTAATTACTTTGTTGAATTTCTAATCTGCAAAATGTCTAAAAAAAATTTTTAACCAACAATATATACATAGATAGTTTGAATCCTTATGTAAAAGGTGGCAAGGCTGTTGTAAATATACACTCTTGTTTGAATCTTAAAACAAAAATATTAAGATGGTGTTAGATATATCTGGAAAACTACCAAAACTGAGAAACGAGATAAAACTCACATCTTTGATGAATTTTTTATTTAAATAAATTTCTTTCTTAACGCGTATAGCCCATGAAATCTAATGCAAAATATGATAATAAACTTCATTTAAAATAAACCAAAACATTAGCAAGGAGACATCTTTCTATGAAATATTTTGACTATAATAATGTTTATTCGGAGCTGCCTATCGTTAAAACTACCTGCATGTTAAATGTGAGCTCTAATTGAGAGGAGATCATAACACAAAAAAGGCCATCCTTTCCGACCGGAACCGCCCCACTTAGACCCCCGAGGAGCGCCGGTCCTATATCACTTTTGAAGTATTTCCTTAAAATGGGAAGAGGAAAATTTAAGATAGTTAAATCGAGAAATATTTAAAAAACGCCTGAAATTAGAAACCGGCGTGAAAATAATATTATTATAATATAACAATATCCTATATTTACCCCAAAATAAAGAGTTAAAAACAAATTATATTTAGTTTTTTACTTACTAGTTGCCAACAAGAGGATTAAAAATAATTAATTTATTTCGTAGCATGGTAGATTGAATATTTTAAAAATATATTTCACATATGCGTTCAATAAGACAACAGAAACAAATTCAGGGGAAAGGATTGGACAAATGATTGCATTGAATAGAGTCCTAATTATTATTAAAAATACTATATGTCACTGTCGCTTATTTTAAAATTCTAAAATTTTAGATACTTATTTTTGTTATAATATTAAAACAGAATTGAGATCAACCGGATATTGTTAAGACACGAAAGTAACTATTACTACTAACAACGATTTGTTTTTGAAGTTTATGTAATCCTAAACTAAAAACAGAAATAATTAAAACATTTAAATCTATTGTTTTAGATGAATATATGTTTAAACTGATTAATTGGTTGAACCCGAAAACGTTCAAAATCACGAGAAAAAAATCATTAAATTTAATTTTCAACTTTTATCGATTCGTAATGATCATCTATTTCAGTAATATCAATGTAATTTATATTAGATCTATCCAGCTATAACAATTTTCAATAACAGGAACGTCATAGCAAGTATAATTCGGTATAAATATGCGGTAAGTATATTTCGTGCTATTGGTACTTAAGGTTAAATACATAACACTGAAATAATTTATGAAGGTGACTCGGCTTTTTGGGATTAATTAGAGTTCACAAGATTCGTATGGATATAAGATTTATTATATAAGGGGTATTTTTGCAATATAGTTGAAATTTCAGTCATTATAAATAATTTCACTTGTAGAAAAATCAGGATTTTGAAAAAAAGATTTTTTCACATGATTTTCATTATATTTAGCAAAACAGCCTACAATGAAAATCATGAAACGTCCGTTAGTAGCTTTAATTTATGGATGAGATGTTGCCCATTCTTATTTATTTTGAGGGGATTTATATTTATTTAATTGAAGTTCTATTAATGGATAGATTCTACACATGTTTGTATCATGTCATTATATCACTTACGACAAATTTACTTGTATATATTTTTACAGTTGTAAATAAGAATAAATAAATTTGTAAACATTTAATTTTCTTTACGTTATTTCTTTTAGTAATACTGCAATTATCCAACTCATTTATCAACTAAGGTTTATTTGAGATGTGCATATATTATTTTATCATTCATTTACCTTTTTTAATTATTATTGTTTTTTTTTTATCTTTGTGTGGTTTTTTTATATATGTGGTTTGATTTAATGCATACACTCTTAATACTACCATCGAATGTGGCAGATTGTAGTATTTCAATAAAAATATATATATATATACATTACTTTATTTTATGGATGACTGATTTTCTGGGAGGTGCTGTTCTCTATCGGAAAACGTCGTAACGACTTGAGCGCTCTTGCTTGAACAGGCGAGTTGATCTTATTTTTAAGAAATCGAACATTCAAACTATTTTGTCAGAAAAACTTCTTAGGGTAGAAGGCATAGCATTTCAACCATGTTTTTCCCTAACCTCTGAATACATGTTGTTAAAGCCACCTCAAATCGACTATGTCTTTTTGTTGAAAGGCTTTAAAAATGAAGAAACGGCAAACTGGTTCGGGTTAAGCATTTATTTGGCCAATTTAAACATTTTAAAAACTAAAACTAAAATAAACAAAATATGACTAATAATGAATACAAGTAAAAATAAAAAAGGCCTTTCAGATAAAAATAAAATAGTTAGATAAATTATGAAAACGAAAATAAAATAAACAAATTAATATATATAAAATAAATACTAGTCGACGCAAGGTACCGATAGGTCCGAGGAAGAGTGCTGCCGTGATGTTTAGGTCGCAGTTCTTGTAGCTAAATAAACCGCTGCAATGGTCCAAAGTTGGTGTAGTGGCTCATCGATGGTCCAAATATCCGTAACAGCCGTATTAATGTATTGGGCGAGCCGACAAAATGAACGCAGACAGGGCTGGTTACACACGTTCCTGGCCACTAATTATCCGGAACTCATATTAAAATCGAAACACAGAAGTGGTTTGGTTCCGAACTGTTATGACACATAAAACACTCAAAAAATGTCTAAACTATTAAACTATAAACGCAGACAAGGCTAGTGAGACGTAACCATGACCACTAATCAGCCGGAACTGCTCTAAAAAACTAAGATGGTCGGTCCGTTGCTAGGTGACGCCTTAGCAACAATTATCAGCCCCTAGCAACTGTCTCTATTACTCATTACAACAAACAAATATAATTACATTTTTTTTTCTTTTCAAATAACTAAATCTAAATAAAACAATACAAATAAAAATAAATGTAACTAAATTAAATACTAATAAAACTCAAATACTATTTACAATGTAATTATATATTATAACGTTAACACATGTTCTTTGAAGTTTTCTATTTTAGTTTTCCATTATGATTATCATGATCTTCATATTGATTGACAGCAACTAATGCTATCCAAAACTTATTCAATGTGTCTCATCCGTTGATGCGAGGAAACATTGGAAAGAAACGGATTCTCAAGTTACAATGCTCAAAAAACGAAGGCATTATTCCAAGTGTTCGCCGCACATAGGATCTCACCCAATCGCAGTTGATAAAGCATTATAAGAAAGACAGATTGTAATTGGAATCTCGAGTGTAACAAATTTAAGAGCTGCCAGAATATATTGTTAATTTCCTTTTGTTTAGCCAGGTGTGAGGTTAGTTTGGTTCAGTAGACCTGAAAGGCATGGTAGTAGACCACTACTAATAATTCTGGGAAACGTGGAACTGCGGAACAGGAAAAGACAGATAACAAAGGACCATTTGTAGTTCATGATTCGGTTTTACGTCATCAAAAAAGATTCGTTTTACATTTTTTTTTCAATTCCTTATATTATCCAATACGCCTTTTTTTCTCACCCTTCTATAAAACAACAAACAATCAAAAATATGGAAATTATTACATATGTAATTATTAAAACATTACTTCAATACAACTGTACACACTCCTTATCAGTATATTTGTATGGTTCCTTCAGTTTAGAAAATCGAGAATAATAACTACGCGTTTGTTAATCTTTGGATGGTATAAGTTAGTATATAGCATTTTGATGAAAAAATAATCAGATGTAATTTGTTAAATAGATATGCTAACGTTACTAGGCACATGCGTTCGGGGGTGATCGGCGAACGACTCAACAACTAACTAACTAGTAAACGAGATGTCAGCCCACCACCATCGAACGCAATCCCTCTAGTGAAAGGCAACTTGATTGAGTCAAAACGTCAAATATCTAATAAAAACAAAATAAATAACTGATTCTAGGAAATTTTCTCCTGAATAATCCCGAGTGACTAAATTCAGCTATAGCACTATGTTGCTTTGTTCCTACAATTTGTTTTAATACTTTTAGTATTTGCTATCGAAAAACTTGGATATTTTTTATTTCTGTCCCAATTAGTGCATATTCATTATTCCATTTGGACATAACAAAATGAAGTAATTCGTAGTACACAGCTAAATGAAAATATAT